>NW_026251783.1:0-175173 GCF_025024155.1 Gamsiella multidivaricata
CGGGATCAATCAAATTCACGACTCCGAAGCAATTGTCCTTCATGCTCGGGTTATAGGCCCGCAGCTTCAGAAATCGAGGGTGACCCTCGTCTCCGTCTCCAGGGCCCCCCTCCTCCTCCTCCTTCTTCTTCTTCTTCTTCTTACTCTCCCTCCGCTGAGCCTTCACCTCCTCGTGCGAGATCCGCAGCGTGCCGTCAAAGTGACCGCCAGGCCGGGACGAGATCTGGACGGTCGGGAAGGAGCCGTCGCCACGGTCCTCGTAATGCGTGGAGGTTTGAGGTTCGGTCTGGTTAACACTGTCGTCGGATTCACACCGTGCGATCGGTGGGAGACAAGACTCGTCATCAGAACTGTCCGTCACAGTACCGGTCTTCCGACAGCTCGCCCAATTCTGTCCCCCGCTCGGGGGAGGCCCCTTCAAGGTATTGACAGAGGTGCTGCTGTTGTTACTCGAGACCTGTGCCATGACCATCGGCTTGTACTTTCTGTACGCGCCCTTCACCTTCGCTGCTCCCTTGACCCATCGGTTCGTGACCGACTCTTCCTGACCCTCTGAGGACGTCAGCCCTGACTGGGCTAGACCACCCTCCGTGGGCAGATTTCTTGAACTGCTGTTGTTTGTCGAATACACCGGTTTCTGATCCCTCCGGTTTCTCTCCCCGGTCCTATCCTGTTGTTTCTCGGCCTCGACAATGTGCCTTCCTTGGTCTCCCTCCAATGACCTCCTCAGCAAGGCCTTATCCTCGACCGCCTCCGCCGCAGCCAAGGCACCGTCCGAGGACTTCATCTCGTCCATGAGCACATCGACCGTCTGGTCATGTGAATGAGTATCGCCCGCCAGTTCCATATGAGTTGTCTCTGCGAGACCGATACACTGGATCGTAAACCTGGCTCCTTGTGTGTTGCTGGCGAGGAACATCCCGAACCGTGACTCGAGTGTGCCATACACCTTGTTGTCCTTTGTCACGCCCGCTAATTTACGAGCCATACCTAGATCATGGGTGAACGTTCAAGAAGAAGAAGATACACATACGACGGCGTCAATAAAAAAAGAAAAAAGTAGAAAAAGATGTGAAAAAAGTGGATTATCATTCTTCCCCCTCTCCTTTGGTAAAAAAAAACGAAGATTCCATCTAGTTTCTTTCATTCATAAAACTATGGGACTTTTCACGCCAGCCAGCATCTCAGTATTCCTTACTCATAACAAGACGATTCCTCCGATTCGATCTCTTCGAGAAGGCCCATCCTCGGACCCTGATGTTCCAGTCAAGTGGGTCCTTGGTATCTAAATGAAAAAAAATTCATAAATCATCATGAGCGATAAAATTAATTTCGTTTTTTTTTTTTCTCTCCGTCCCCCGTCCCCCGTCCCCCCCCACACTTCAGCGAGTTAACTAAAGGGCTACTACTCACTAAGGCGAGGCTTCATAATGACATATGACCTATCCCACAACACCTGTCTTTTTTTTTTAATTTTTTACCTGATCGAGAATGTCTTGTCGCATAAGTCGGGAACAAGAGACAATGCTGCTCCAGATCCGCAATACTCTCTGTCGAATCCTTGCTTGATCCACTGTCCGAGCTACCGGAGGTAGTGGTCGTCCTCGTCGTCGCCCTCGCCGCTGCTGCTTGTGGATCCATTGAGGAAAAATATATCCTTACAAACAGTGTTGTAACCACTGGGTGGTTCGGTGCGTTGGTCGTGTGATGATGGCTCGGCGGTATTAGGCCACGGGTATAGAGACGCCGCGTAGCTACACAAAAAAGAAAAAAAAAAAAAAAAAAACAATTTGATCAGTTTAAAATAAATATAAAAAAATAAAAAATAAAAAAAAATGCCAGAAAGAAGCAAATTGGATAACAATCTTTCAATGAACAAAGGTCGAACGAAGGCAGCCGTGCCGATAGGGAAGAAAGGAGAAAGAGGAGGAGGAGGAGGAGGAGGAGAAAAGGCCTCTGGTTGCTTCAGTTGCCATCACATTTCTCACTCTCAAGGATAGGACCTCCGAGGGCGGACTTACATGAGAGAGGTAGCACGGTGGATGAGATAGAGGTGCTTTTGATTAAAATGAAAATAAAATATGTCACACACTTGGTTCCCAAAGGTGGACTCGTTTTGGTGCGCTTGCGGACTGGAGTGATGAGGAAGGAGAAAAAAGAGAGAAAGAGAAGAGGAGAGAAGGAAGAGAGAGAGAGAGTGGGGGGGGGAAGAGGATGAGTTCGTTCGATGGAGCAAGTGGACAAGTGGGATGAACAAAGGACGGGTACTTTGTACGCATGCCATTGGACGAGCAGTCCGAGGAGGTTGGAGGGCGAGAGATAAAGACAAAAAAGACACGCGCGGAATCGTATACCCGTCCATGCTCACTCACAAACGGGATTGGAGATGGAACACTGTTTCCCCCCCTCTCCTCTCCCCCCAAAAAGTAAACAATCCTGCTGCTCGCATGGTTACAATCCTTGTAACTTCTTTGTGTCTCCACAGGAAAAAGAGCAAAGAAGATGAAGAAGGAAAAAGGAAAGAAAGGGCGCAGCCCTGTGATGAGCAAGGATCGGCTCATGGACTGAGGGGGGCTGTCCTTGTTCAGGGTCTTGTCGTTTCCTTCCGTCGACCCTCCCCTCCCTTTAGAGTCGATCGTTCACGCCCAAAAGGTAATTTCAACGACAACAAATCTTTGCCATATAGGCACCTTCAATTTCATCTTTTATAGAAATGGACGTCTTGTCCCTTTTTTTATTTTTTTATTCGGTCTAGCAAAAACTTCGCCAGCGTAAATTATACTGTACCGGCTCATGCATGCACACTGCATTAGAAAAAAAAAAAAAAGACAGCCCCATTCCAGCAACGCAATTTCTTTTCTTTTTTTGGTAATGCTCCGCCTCCCTTCGCCCAATGCCATCGGGAGGGAGGTCGTTGTTGTTGTTGTTGGTTTTTTTTTTCTTTATGAAAACTTCCAGCGGTTACCACAATTGATACAGGTCACGAACGTCGTCATCGGCTCATCCGCCGAACGCGTCTGCATCTGGTAGTATCTAGTCTTCCGTCCCTTGCACTTGCCGCACTTGAACATATCCGTCTCCGCCTGCTGCTCCTCCGCTCCCTTGGCCAAAAACATGTTCTGCAGCTGGATCTCCCGATCACGCGCCTTTGCCTCTGCTGATGCCATATCCGCCGTCGTGTACTCACAAAAGTCCTCCACCGCCACATCGCCATCCACAACCGCCTCACGCAGCTTCGGGTTGCTCTTGTCGCGTAAATTCATAAAGAACGACCGGATCTTGGCTCTGTATGCCTGACTTGGTGACCCATCCGGCGACAACTTCCTGAACACAATCGCCTCAATGTTCGTCGCCTTTTTCAGTAAACGTTCCGATTCTAAGAATCATTCAATTGATCAAAAAACATATCCTATCGTTAGTGGGGTTTTTTTTTTTTTTTTTTTTTTTTTTTTTTTTGGAACAGCATCATCCTCAAATCAAATCAGCGTAAAACTGTTCCATGGATAAACATACCTGCATTCGAACTAGTTCCAAGCGCCTGGTACAACATCTCAATGCATTTATCCCGCACATCATTCCCAGTAGTCTTGATACGCATCCCATCCGATCGGATCGTACGATCTCTAGGTGTATCTGTCGGCGTCCTTGGCGAGCTAGCATTGGAAGATCCTTCCCTTGATGTGTTCTGAATCTGAGCGGCCGTAGGCTTTGTGTCGACAGTCGGCCTCGATGATGACAATGATGATGATAATGATGCTGATGATGTTGATGATGATGTGACAGACGAGGACGACGTCGTGGTCGAGGACTTGCTGACGACCGCCGATCCTGCCTTGACGGTGGTAGTGGTCGAAACGGTTGTCGTGGTCGAGGAGGATGAAGACGCTGCTTCGCTTGCCACCTGGTTTTTCCAGTTCTTCACAATATCCTTTGCCATCCTCGAAACCTCTGCATCCGAATGTGTCTTCATCTTGTTCACAAACAAGCCCATCTCTGTTTTCTGTTGATAAAAACGGCATGGAAAAAAAAATTGTTAGTTGATCAATATATTACTACAACGACAAACCAAAAAGGCTTTTTTTTTTTTTCTGCACAGACTCTATGAAGGAATGTGTGTTGATCTTTACCCGAAGAAGAGCGGCAGTAACTGTAAACTTCCTCAACTGCTTCAACAGATCCAGCGTTTGCTAAAGAGAAAAAAAAAAAAAAAAAGAGTTAGTCGAGAATAACATGGAACTATGTATTTCCGAAGGTTAATACATTCTAGCCCCCACTCCTCTCCCTCCTTCCAGCATCACCACGCGAGCGAAGCGCTAATAACGCCACGAGGATAAAAAAAAAAAAAACGAACAACAACTGTGCCAAAGACGATGGACGCAAAGACTTGCACAAACGTCCGCAGAGCGGGGTCGACTGGAACATACCGATGTACTTCCTTTGCTTTGGGCATCCTGCAGCGACTTTTTGAGATCGAGCATGTCCTGTTCAAGACTGGCGGCTCCCATGGTGGTTTTTTGAGATCAAATCAGAATCAAAATCAAATAATAAAAATAAAAATAAAGGACCCGCACTAATGAGGAAATAGCGATACAGAAAGTGGTGCAGAAAGCGATGCAGAAAGAGTGATCGTGATGAATACAATTGAGGACTTTGTAATTGTATGGCGTGAGTGAATGGGGGTCCTCAGCAATGTAAAAGAAAGTGTGTATTTAAAAATTGAGTGACGTAGGCAACACTTTAGAAAAGAAAAAATTTGTTTTATACCCACGGCACAGCTCAGGGACATGGATCCTCATACAACAAGCAGCTTCACTTCTTCAACGAGGACACATTTCGAGTAGAGGAAAAAAAAAAAAATAGCATTATGTATCTACATAAAGATGCAATAACTTATAGAGTGTATATGTGTACAACGTGCCAAGCCGTTTCTTTCTATCCTTCAAATCATTCCTTTCGTCCAATCCCGTCCCCCTTCCCCTTTCATCCTCCTCCATTCTTTCAGTTCTTCAGGGCGTACTTGTCCTTTCCGTACTCATTGATCACACAGATATGGTCCAGGTCACGGAAGTACTCGTTGTAATCCAGCGCATATCCGACCACGAACGCATTGGGGATCGCAAATCCAACATAATCGGGAATATATCCGTTCGACAATGGCGTCTTCTTGATCAACAGCGATGCAACCTTGACGGATTCGGGTGAGTACCGTCTCAGCTTCGCCAACAACTGGACCATGGTCTTTCCGGTATCAATGATATCCTCGACAATCAAAATGTTCTATGAGGGCCAAAAACGCGGGGGTAAAACATGGGGAGGAGGAGGCAAAAAGAGTCAGCATCGGCGGAAAATGTTACTTCCCATGTGGGCGATTGAGAGCAATTGATCGACAACAACGAAAAGACAGCCAAAGACAGCTGCCTGAAACCGACGTCCTTCCTTTTTTTTTATCTTTTTTTTTTTTACCTTTCCCGAAAACTCTTTGCACTCCTCGTCCGTCAACGACAACTTGACGTCGCCAGAGATCTCTCCGCTGTAGCTCTTGACCTTGATGAATTCGAGGCTCAAGGGAACGGACTTTCCACCGCGGGTGACGTTCTTCTTGATGTAATTCACAAGATCCGCAAAGAACTGATGACCTCCCTTGAGGACACAGCAGACCACCAAGGGTCCAGTCGACTCTTGGACGATCAACTTGGCGAGCTTCTCCACTCGGTCCATAATCACTCCATGGGGGATCAGCACACTCGACAGGGAATCCTCATAGTGGTCCGGGATCACAAAGTGATCAAGCGAGTACTGGAAGGCCTCGGTTTGAATGTCGATCCACTTCTTGGGGTCCATGGTGTTTGAGCGCAAGCGTAAGTGTGTTACGGGTGTGTGAAAGGGGAGAATGAGTGAGTGAGAGAGAAAGGATCAGGAGGAAGGTGAGTCAAAGGCAGAGTGTGAATAAATAGTGTTTTTCTTTAGCGGCCAAACTGACCTGCTTCGCTCGCCGCCGAACCAACATAGACATTTATTCCGCTCGTTAAGGGTTATTTGAACCTACAAAGCAACACTGAGCTACATATGTATAGTCATATAGTGTGGTCCTCTTTCAAAGCTCGAAACACTCAAATTCCTGCCACAGTCGCTCGAACTGGGACTTGAATGCCCGCACAGCCTTTCCAGAGTTCGTCAACGTCAGGTCCTCTCGGTTATGGAACCGTGCGCCCTTTGTCCAGTTGTAGGAACCATTGACCAGCAACCCATCATCAATCACCAAGAACTTGTGGTGCATGTGTGAAGGACTTACAGGGGAAGCAAAAATAAATAAATAAGACACGCAAATTTTCCTTAGAAACCGAAGCTTGTGTATAGCCAGTGAATATCATCAAAAAGGACTGAGGCTTCCTTAGTCCTGCATTTTTTTTTGTTTTTTCATCCTAGTCGTCCACCGTACCTGTTATCCACGCGCGTTGGGATGTTGAAATCGCTTGCCAGTCGCTTCACATCCGAACCAAGGTCGTCAGCCTAAAAAAAAAAAAAAAAAAAAAAAAAGCAAAGCATGAACGTCAGACTTATAAAAAAAAAAAGCACCCAATGCAATTGAACAATAAAAGTAATATCCACAAGGATCTAGTTCCCTCGATAGTAACGCCAGACTATTGCACAATCCTTCTTTTCTTTTTTTTTTCTCACCTAACGGGCCATATTATCCAGAACCCGTACTTTTATTATTACTATTGTTATTATTTTTTTTTTTTTTTTGGTCCGGGTGCATTAATTTTCCATTCGTATATAGATAAACTCAACATACCTTTTCGTTATCCGAAATAATACGCACTTTCACTCCTCGGTCATGGGCCCGGACCACCGCATTCACGACCTCGTCGTCCGTAATCGTAAACACGCAAATGTCCAACGACCTTTTTGCTCCATCCAGCGTATCGATCAAATGATGGAAACTGGCCTCTGACGGGAAGAACACCGGGCTGACAAATACGCCATTGCTTTTACGCTGCGGCTGTCGCTGCTGGTCCTGATCCTGGTCCTGATCCTGGTCCTGGTCTTGTTCAGAATCGTCGCAGCTTTCACGAGATGGAGGAGTCGACGGGGTGATCGCATGGTCCAAGTGGACTCCAGAAGACGTGATGACGGATTCTAACCAGGTGATCTATCACATCGCGAGAGAGAGAGAGATAGAAAGGAGATAACAACGTTCGTAGCCTTAGCATAGAGAAAGTGTTGAAAATGGGGGTCTCTCGATAAACCAAACATTTGGAGACCTACCACATCTCGATCATGCTCGCTTGAAGAGGCATCGCGTGCGGTGTCGAATAATCGTGCCAAGGATGGTGACGACCCATGTTCCTCGACATGACTCTCGTATACCTTGACAAGTCGCTGGTGCGTACCGCTCTCCTCTGTATGGGTTTCTCTGCGGATGGTCGACGAGTAGGAGCTGTGCATGGTGTCAATTCTGGATCTCTAAAAATAAAAAATAAAATGTCTCGGGCAACAAAGTGGTGGGGAGTGCAGGTTGAAGAAGAGAAGAAGGGTGTTGCGTGAGAAAGACGAGAGGAAGGAAAAGACGGAAAGAAAAAGGAGGATGGATACGAGTCGAGCGTATAAGTTGTATTCATAGTGTCTATCCACCAACCAGCGTCTTGTTCTCCTTGTGCAAGCCTTATGCAATCAAAAGAGGGTCAGCAACAGCACAGCCCTCCTTCCCAACCCGTACATGTTTGTTTGTGTACGTGTGCTTTGTTGCGCGTGAGCCTTTTTTTTTTGTACGCGACATGAAAAAATACACTCCACTTTTCTTTTCTACTCCCGCCTTCTGCCTCGGTCGCCAGCCTCCTCTCAGTGGAATAACAAGCAGCAGCCTACAATGTCCGACCAAACATCCATCGACGACAACGACGCCCTGACCATCAAGGACGTCCAGATCGACGACACCCCCCACAGCCGCCTCTCTCAAGACTCACGACTCTGCCCAACCCTCGGACCCACTGAATCTGCCGACCGCGACTCGATTCCTAATCCTGTCAACGATCGCATATCCACAGCTTATCCAATCCAACCTCAACAACATGGAATACGTACCCACACTGTGCCGACGACGCCAATGACGACCGCGATCGATATCAGTCCCCACAGTATCATGAAGGAATCTCGATTGGATGACAAGATGCCTACGATCGAAACCGACGCACAGACACTACGGTTCTCAAACATCACTGACGGCGACTTTGACAACGGCGGCAACGGCAACAAAGAGGTTGAACCCAGCCAAGCGTCCATCCTCACGACGCCCGACCCACGCAGGACCCCATTCTCAGGATTCCCTATCCCACCACCGCCGCCAGGGACTGTCGAAAGTGAGACCAGCATTGATGCCAGTCCCGGTCCCGGTCCCGGTAGCTCTTGTTCTTCTCAGGTCTCACTCCGAGCATACGTACCCTTTGACCCCCAGCCCTGGACGGACGCGATTGTGGAGCATCAAACCCAGACCATCAGGAACTTTCATGGTATGTATGATGATGGATTGATTCTAAACCTCTTGAAAAGGAAAAGAAAAGAAATAAAATAAATGCGGGATCGCGAACAAGTTTTCTTTTCTTTTTCTTTTCTTTTTTTGTTTGCTGCTTTTTCTTTTGAGAGTAAGCATGGACTTGTTAAAAAAACCCTTTTTTAATATTTCGTTTTCAAAAATCTAGCCATCGCCCAAACACTGGACACCCTCAACGCAGAACTCCAGTTCATCTTGTCCGAATATCTCACCCGCCAATACGAGCAAATCGACGACCTCCTCAAATCCACCCACGAACGGATCGCTCAACAGGAGCGGGACCAAGGTAAAAGCAAAAAGAATGGCTCTTGTTTAATTACGAGTTTGGGGTCTTTTCTTTTCTTCTTTCTTTTTATTATTATTCAAAGTCATCCAAATTCCAAAAAAAAAAAAAAATCACTTCTACTAATCGAAAAATAACTTGTTTGTTGTTCCTCTAGATCGACTGCAGACCCAGATGATCTCGTTCGTCAACGCCATGAAGGACGCGTTCCAAATCTTCAGCTAGAACTGAAAAAATCTCCCTTTGTCTCTAAAAAAAAAAAAAAAACAATGCAAAGATACTTTGCTCAAGCAAACAGTATCCTCCGATTTACAGAAAAAAAAAGATTCTCACATTTCTTCATCGGTTTGCAATCGTTTTTTTTTTTTTTTTTTTTTTTTTTTTTTTTTGGCGTCGTCCGTTTGTTTCGTCTTTCCCCGCTTTCATTTTTTTTATTTCTTAGCAAATTACGAGGGTAGGGGTATTAAATAAAATTACTGGTATAAAATCGTGTCGCTGCTCCTGTCTCCGTCTCCCACACATGTACAGAAAAAAAAAAAAAATGAAAAAAACATAGCAAGACTAAAAAAAAGCACAAGGGGGGGGGGGGGGGGGGACAACTAGCGGTGCATGGTTCCAGCTCGCTTCCTCGTCCTAAAGACCGACAGTGCCGAGAACCCTGATGACGTCGAAGGGTTACTGCTCGCTGGCATTGCGATCGGGACTGGGGTCAGGCTAGGGTGCGGTATCGGTATCGGCCGTGATGAAGGCGGCGCTCCCGCTCCCTTAATTGCGCCACTTGGAGTCGTCGTCCTCGTCGCCATCATAAAGTCACACGAGACCGAGGGCTGCGAACGCGGCCTCGGCTGCTTCTCCCCTTGCTTTTTTTCTAGCAATCGATCCGTGTCCACTCCACTATCCAGACCGCCATCAAGACCGCCGCCATTTTGGCTTTTGGCGGTGAAATCACCATTGACTCTTGCTCCTCCTCCTTGGGTATCCTCTCGTTCCTGCTCCTCCACGTCGTCATCTTCATCTCTGTCATAATTAAAATTAGTGTCATAAGTCGTTTCTGACATTTCCGTTGGTGTAGTAATAGACGTAGTCGTTGTTGTAATCGTAATGGCTGATGCCGTCGCTGTCGTTGTCGTTGGCGTTAATGCGTTGAATGTCGTGGTTGATATTGATGTTGTTGCTGAGCTCATTACAGCACTCATATGAGACAACGCCGATGCATTGTCCGATGCTCCTGCCCCTGCCCCTGCCCCTGTCTCTGCTCCTATACCTGCGCCTGCGCCAGTTCCAATCTTTCCCTCGCCGTTTTCCTCAGTGCCCTCCTCAGCTTTCTTGTTCTTCCTTGCCTTCGATTGCACACCCCCTGCCTTGGCTCCCGCAACACTCCCTGGAACACTTTTAGGCCCGCTACCGCCTCCTTCTCTTGCATCCAATTCCCCTGCTGTGAGCGCAGTCATCTTCTCAATACTCTCCCTCCTCAATCGGATCCGATACGCCGTCCTATCCAACAAGGCCTCCGGCCCCAGGATCTCGAGCGGAACATGCAGCAGGTAATCCATGCACTCGGAGCTGGATGGACAGTGTTCTAACAGATGCTGTCTACAGATCTGCATCACCGCCAGTCCGACCCTGAACAACGTCTTCACCCCATCGAAATAGAACACGTCCCAGACCCGCAGTACCGATGCCCAGGGCAGGGACATCGTGAACAGCGTCAGGAACCATTGCGTCATATACATGATCGGAAGGACATCATTCCGCTGCAAATGTTGTGCCAATCGTGGGTCCTGAACCCGGAGCAGCTGTTCAAACACCTGTGCATCAATCCGGAGCTGCCGAAGCGTCGGCGTGAAGTACTCGTTGAGGTACCCCTCGATCGTGGCAACAAGCAACCAGAACGCTTCCTCAACAGGCATCTGCATCAGCATCATTCCCACTAATCGACCCATCCCCTGACAGTATCCGACGCTGGGTTTGTAATGAGCATAGGCCTTGAGGATCGAGTGGAGGTCATCCTGTCCAGAACCGCCCATGCCGTCGCGAAAGTGGACGTGATCTGGATAGCAGCGATGGATATCCCGTGCAATGACATCGTGGATGGGGATATGGCCACGTGTAAGGAGTTCTTGGAACTTGCCGGGCTCGCGGTAATGATGGGAATTGGCGAGGAACTGCCAAACACGTCCACGAACAGACGGCGGCACACCTCTCCTGGCTAGTTTCTTGTACTGTTTTTAAAGATGGCAGAATAAGGTGCGGTTAAAAATATAGCACCATAGAATGATGGCTGCCAAAGCCAACCATTCAGAGAGTACTCAATACCACGCGTCCCTCTTCTTTACCTTGCTGGAGCGCTTGACCTGATCTGGCTGAAGATTCGTGATCGCATGGATCCACTTGGCCTCGCTCATCCGATTATATTCCTGTAGTTTCCTCATCGCCCTCTTCCGTTCATGCTCCGCCAGGAAGGACGAATCCAACTTGAGTGCCATCTCGCTCACAAGCGAACTCGACATCATTGACGTTCCACCGAGCTCTCGAGGGATCTGGTTCCCAGTCCCTGGCTCCTCCTCGAGATCGCCAAGGATAAACCCATAGTCATTGACGATGACCTGCGGCTTCTTGCGCTCCGCCTCCTTCGGTTCATTCCCATCCACACCTTCGCTGCGCTCGTCCTCATCGGCCTCCGAGTCGTCAAACATATCATATTCATCTTCTGCATCCAGCATCAACATTGCCGTCACAAGCCCACCATTGTTGGCCGACGACGACGACGGCGATGTCGGCCGAGAGTCCACTCCACCTTCGATCCCATTCCCCAGCACATGTGGTCTCTTCGCGAGCTCTTCCTGCTCTTCAGACTGGATCGATCGCCGCTTGCCCATCCCGAACCAGTTGCTCACGGACCGGTGCTGCCTCTCAGAAGGATGATGTCCCTGACTAAGGACAGAGGGCGTATAATGCTGCTGTTGATGATGATACTGATGAAGCTGCTGGACCTGGAACCGTTGCGGATACGACCCTGTAGATTGTGCGCTCTGCACCGTGAATGTGGTCGCCTCGCTCATCCTGCGCTGATGGCTCTTCTTTTTCTTTTTCACATCGCCAGCAGCACCAGCAGCACCAGCATCAGTACCAGCACCAGCAGTACCAGCACCAGCATCAGTACCAGCACCAGCAGTACCAGCACCAGCACCAACAACAGCACCAGCAGCGCCAGCAGAGGTTCCATTGCCTCCTTCAGTATTGTTGACTTTGGAGGGCAGAGATAGTGGCAGAGATGGCGGCAGAGATGGCGGCAGAGATGGCGGCAGTGACGGTAGCGGCGGTAGTGGCGGTAGTGGCGGCAAGGGGTCAGCCTGAGCACTAGTCCGACTTTCGGCTTCCTTTTGTTGAACGTAATGATCCAGCAGGCGCGAGTCCTCCAATTCCGTCACCTTTTGCAACAGACTCATGTCGGTAGTGTGTCGGGCAGGACCCGAGTTGGACCGCTGGTGACCAGTGATATTCCAATGCCGTAGTCGGTCCAGTCTGAAAGCCGCTGTAAATGTCCCTGAGGATGGCTGGTTGCTGTAAGGTGCAGAAGGGGACGGAAGAACGCCCGTTACGGACGCCGCATACGCCGGCCTGTTGGGTGGAGTGGGTCCTGACAGTGAAGGACGATGCTGCAGAGAAGAGTCTAGTAACGCCGGAGGTCTCTCCTTGACAGATCGACTCCGTGGCCGCGAGAAAAACCCTGTGTTCTTACCAGAACTCTCCTTGTTGTTGTTGTTGTTGTTGTTGTTGCTGCTCGCCGCCGTTGCTGCGGCGGTCGTGCCTGGTGCGTTAGATGTCGTAGATGAGGCAGGAAACATGCGCACGACTTTCAGGTCCGCGGGCTTGCTTGACCCTCGATCCGCAAACAATCCAGCATCCGGTGCAATCGAGAATCCTGCCTTGCGAAGAACGTTGTGGGTCTTGTACCGAAGATCGCCCAAGACTGTTGAAAAATAGCTGTCCTGCTGATCCCTTCCAAACTCGGGAGTGCCGTCCGTCAAGGGCGAGGCCAAGGATGATGAAGACGACATGGGATCCCTAATGTTACCGGTCCTCAGGCGACTGGGGAGTTTGCCGCTGCTGCTGCTGCTGTTTTTGGACACTAGTGGTGGTTGCGATGGTGGTTGCGACGGTGGCTCCTCGCGAACCGGTGTTCCTGGACGACTCGTCCTTGCGACTTCACTGGTCGATGTTGATTCTTCGTTCTTTACAAACATTGTGGGTTGTTGTTGTGGTGGAATGGACATGTTTGCAGAGTGATTCGAGTTTACGGGCGAGACGGGTCTTGACGTGGACAGCAACGAGTGTTTGGAGACTGAAGGGGTAGAGAGCTGGTAAACCAGAGCACCCTGCTGCTGCTGTTGCTGTTGCTGTTGCTGTGGCAATACCAACCTTGGCTGCTGATGGTCTTGCTGGTTGAATACATTGGATTTGGATGCGTGTGGTTTGAACACAGGCGACTTGATTCCCAAGATGTTGGTCGTAATCGTGGCCGAGGAGCTGTTGTCCAGATCTGCGGTTGATGAAGAAGTGGACTGTGTGGTCGATAGTAACCCGTGCGAGCCCTTGTGTCGAAGGACTCCCTTTTGGTATAGCGCGGAGGACAGTAGGGCTGGTGCAGTTGATGCTGGTAATGCCTGTGCTTGCGCAGCGAGATCGGGTGTACTTGGCCGCCTGAAGGACAAGGCTATGTGCCACGGGTTCAATGACGAGTGTATTGAAGGTGTTGAGATGGCTAGCCGTCTTGGCGTGTTTGGGAGTGAAACGGGTCGCCTCACATTCTCTTCGCTCACCAGTTCCCTTGGTCCTCCTGGCCTCTGCGGTATACTGTCTTGTGCTGAAAATACTGGTACTGATACTGGTGCTGGTACAGATACTTCTCCTTGTCCTGCTCCTGCTCCTACTCCTGCTCCTGCTCCTGCTCCTACTCCTGCTCCTGCTTCTACTCCTGACGCTGCAGCTGCTCCTGCTCCATTGTCCAAGGGGTGCAACAAGACCAAAGGCGACACGAGTACCTGTTTAGCCAGTACATCCGGCGCTGGCGCAGTGCCTTCATATGAGCTGATGTTTTGTAGTGGTGGGACGAATGCTTTCTTCTCCGAGGTCACTGAGGATTGGGACCTTGTCCGTGGCCGGGGTTTCATCTGTACAAGTGGCTGGTGTTCGGACAATGGAGGAAGGAGCGGCAAGGGTTTGTCTGCTGCTGTGGTAGCGGTTGTGGTCGAAAGACAAGGTGAGGGGAAGGATGAAGGCGAGGGTGGGGACGAGAGTGTTGGTGAGAGCGAAGGGGATGTTGGCATTTCAAGCCGAGGGCTGTCCTTGGACAGAGCAAAGTCCACGTCCTGCTCTCTGAATCGCCCTACGGTTCCCTCGCAGAAGCCCTGGATATGTATGGAGACAAGAAATAGCAGCCGATACAAAAAGAGGGAGACAAGGAGGAAGGGGAGGAGAGGAGAAGATGAGAGGGGTAACGACCACAATGAAGAGGAAGGAGGAAGAGATTGTGTGCAGTATGCATGTCCATGCGGTTAGCTTGGTTCGTTTTACCAGCAGCAGCAAACAGCAGCAGCCAGTTGTCAAGAATAAAAAAAAATAAAAAATAAAAAAGAGCTGTATGCGGGAACCCCAGAGAGACGCACACCCGGCATCATTTCCCGTCCCCTGAAAAGGGCTGCGAGCAACATAAACAGCAAGAACCTCCCGCATAAATGTTGGAGGTTGTACCCCCAAGATAAAAGAAGAAAATACAATAAAAAATGTGCTAATGTGGAGAGGGAGTACATGCATGCAACGTGGAATAGGTTTTTTCTTTGTTCCCTTCGCCACAAAGATATGCCAGAAAGACATAGGCGATCAGATATGAACATCGGTCCCACCAAAAGAGCTGTTGTTTTCCCTCTGCGGAGCGAAGTTGTGTTGTGGTGCAGGGGGTTCATTCATATGCTCTCGACAGACAGCCAAAAAGGTGTGTACGACCACAGCTCATCAACTCTATTCTTACCATACAAAGACCGTCCTCAAGACGTTCCAGCAACACGACCTGCTCTCCTGGAGGTATCACACAAGAAAGAAAGCGAGGTGTCAATAGTGTCAGCCCAATTCAATTGACCGAAAAAGGACACAGGAGAAAAAAAAGGTTTCTATTAGTGCACTGTCTTGGCCTTGGCAACGTGGATAGGATGAATGGACACATGTCCCTATCATTGACAGTGGGCGAAAAAAAAAGAGTCTTCTTACCAGCAAAGAACATCAGGTCGTGGGCAATGTTCCCCCGGACGCTGCAACGTGCAATGCCCTGTGCGATCCCATTTAAGACTGTACCATCTGAATATGTCATTGAAAACGAATCAATTGCAGAAGAACAGGAACACGAAAAAAAAAAAAAAGACGAACAAGAAGAAAAAAGAGGACCGGAATAGGAAGAAGAGAAGAGAAGAATATGGCAGCACGTTAGAACAGGAGCAATTGAACATGGCTACAATGTTTTTGCCTTTCTTTATTAGAATAAAAATAAGGTACAGTCTTTTTTTGAACGCATAAGAGCTCCCACGAAACGCGACAATAATAACAGTTAAAAAAAAAGAATCGTTTTTTTTTTTTTTTTTTTTTTTTCATCGTCAAGGGTGACATCGCTCCCATGGGTTCCGTGGGTCAGTAGGTTCATCATTTACCATTGGTCCGCACCTCGTAGCATTGCGATGATTCCTCATGAGCAAAGGACGTTGACAGAGACTCCATTCAAATCCCCCTGATTTCGGATATAGAAAGCAAGAAGAGGAACGCGAAGGGAAGGGGGGAGGGGACAAAAGAGCCCTACACAGTTAGGCAGGTAGACAGTCAGAGTAAAAAAGGATAAAAAAAAGTAGGAAGGCTGAAAGGAGGAAAGGGTTTCGTCGAAGGATATCTTTCTTCTTTTTCTTTCGTAGTTGTGAGTATGAGGACAAGGAGAGACAGAGAGAGAGAGAGCGAGGGATTGATGAAGAGGAAGAAGAGAGGTTCAGGGTCCACGTAAAAGGAGACACGCAGACAGACAGACAGACGGGTAGGCAGCCAAATAGCTAGGGCAAAGACAAGGAGGACAAGGAGAGGGCAAGGTATAGACAATAGTGTGAGAACCGCGACTATTGCAGAAAGGTAGCAAGTGAGAGGCAATAGGCAATAAGTGATATAAAGAAGGAGAGAGAGAGAGAGAGAGAGAGACAGAGAGTGGGGGCGGGATGGAGAGAGGGATGGGAAGAAAGCGTGGGACTGATTGCAAAGGGCGAGGAAGAAGAAAAATAATATGTATGTAAAAAAATGACCAAAGACAAAGAAAGTGGCGTATATATAAAACCAACGAAGGAAGAAATGAAGTGATGAAAGGATGAATGGATGGATGGATGGATGGATGGATGGATGGATAGACAGATGGATGAGCAAAGCCAATGAATGTCCGATGGCGAGGAAATAAGATGAGAAGGCTACACACACGCACGCACGCACACATTTACACACATACACACACCACTACCACCACCACTACTTCCACTTCCACTTCCACTACTGCTACTGCTACCGCTACCCATCTATCCAGGTAGACAAGTAGCCCAAGGCCCAATTGGTATGGCATGTCCTGGTATGTGTACAGTACATTTAGACACATACCATCCCATCGGTAACAGCAAACAAAAAGGAGCTATGCTGCCGAGCTGCATCGACTCGTATTAGACCATAACCAGCTGCTCTTACACCCTGTTCTCCTCCCGAGACCAAAATCGTCCCTCTGAGTCCCGTCTGGTTCGTACATGAACTGTATGTACATGAATAGTCTGTATAATATTTGACCCTCGGATGCATCTGTAGCAAAAATGAAGAATAATACCGTCGTTCTGGAAGGAGGGAAACTCTTTTTCTTTGCATTATTTCAGCAATCGATATGCATCAAATAACGGAGAAAAAGACGCTGTCTGTAGAAGAGAAGAAGAGAAGGACGACGCGTAACATTCATTACCTACTTTCTCCCCCCCCCCCCCCCCCCCCTCCCCAATAAACACGCGTGTTTGTATACAAATATCTCTTGTTCCTGAATAATGTTTCACGCTCGCTGTTGATTGGCAGTGTAGCACAGGAAGTGGTGTACGTACACTCCATCTTTATTTCCTATATACAAAAGACTTGATTGTGTGCATGTACATGTATGTGTGTGTGTGGACGGATCTGCTGAACATGGTCTGTTGGCTGATGGGATGATCCCCTTCCCAACGATACTAGAGGATATATATATAATGCGTATTTACAACTTCTTGCCAACAGCCTTGAGACCATCCTCGACCTTCCTGCCCCACTCCGGATCAGCTTTGTTGAACAACCCGATCTGGCGCTTGATAATCTCAACGTTCTTCACGTTCTTCATATGGGCCACAATGTTCTTGATCAAATCGTCTTGCTCCTTGCCCTTCATGAGCCTGTACAAGTTACCGGGCTGCTCAAAATCATTATCTCCCTTGCGGAATGGGTACCGACCCGTTCCTCCATTCAACTGCACAGATGATGCCTTGTAACGAACATCCTTATCCTGCTGCTTAGGACCATTAGGGTCTTTGCTCTGGGGCTCAGCGTTCGGGTAGTTCCTGAAATTCTCCGAGAATACGGAGGCGCCATCACGCTGGTAGTTGTTGACCTTGGTGCGGTAGGCCTGGTTGATCGGCAGCTGCTTGTAGTTGACTCCGAGACGGTGGCGGTGCGTATCAGAGTAGGAGAAGAGACGGCCCTGCAACATCTTGTCGTTCGTCACATCAGTACCGGGGACCAAGTGCGCGGGCGAGAACGCCGCCTGCTCAACTTCCGCATAGTAGTTGGTCGGGTTGCGGTTCAGAGTCAACTTTCCGATCTTCTGGAGAGGGTAGTCAGCATGTGGCCACACCTTTGTGACATCAAAAACGTTCCATTTGTAGTTGGCTGCATCCGCCTCCTCCATAACTCTGAAATGAGGAAGGCAAACAAATGGTAAAGGTAGCATTAATAAAGACCTCAAGTCATCGAATGATGTTTAGAACCCATCCCCATAGAACAATGACTTACTGCAGGTAGACGGTCCATGTAGGGTAATCACCCGCTTCAATAGCATTGAACAGATCCTCGACGTTACTGTCAGGGTTCGTGCCATTGAGCTCCATAGCCTCCTCGTTGCTGTGGTTCTTGATACCCTGGTCCGTCTTGAAGTGCCACTTGACCAAGCGAGCGATACCCTGATCATTGACGAGCTTGTACGTGTGGGACGAGAAGCCGTCCATGTGGCGGAACGAGTAAGGAGTACCGCGGTTCGAGAACAGGATCGTGGTCTGGTGGAGCGATTCTGGCGACAGCGACAAAAAGTCCCAGTAGGCATCAGCATCTTTCAAGTTCGTCTGAGGGTTGCGCTTCTGGCTGTGGATAAAGTCAGGGAACTTGAGAGGGTCGCGACTATCATTATCAGCATACGAAGAAAAGAAAAAAAAAAAAACAGAGCCAGATGAGCAATGCGAACAAAGTAAAGACTTGATGGGCAGCACCAGCGGCAATTGATGCTTACACGAAAAAGACAGGGGTGTTGTTGGCGACCATGTCCCAGTTACCGTCCTCGGTATAGAACTTGAGGGCGAATCCACGGGGATCACGAGCAGAGTCACTGCTACCTTTCTCGCCTGCGACCGTCGAGAAGCGCGCAAACATCGGGGTCTTGGTTCCGGGCTTGGACAGGAACTTTGCGCAGGTGATTTGAGACAAGTCCGCGGTCACCTCTGCGCAGGTACCACATCCGGTCATAAAAATCCGAAACAAGGATCAGCCAATCAGAGCGCCGGAAGGATTCCCATTCAGAAATGAGGTCATTCATTCGTTGTTCAGAGCGCGTCAGAAAAAGACCGGACGAAACAACAACCATAAAACATTATATAAAAAAATAAAATAAGTCCGTTAGTATTCTGCATTGAGCCCTGGAACCATTCAGTAATTGAGGAATGATGCGCTAATGATGATTGGCAACGGCACCCGATGCGCAGCAGGGACCATGTAGTCCTCTTTTTCTTTTTCTTTTTTTTTTTTTAAAAAAAAAAGTCTGGCTCGGTCCGCGGGTTCTTATGCAATCATTATGAAGTTCACGCATATCATTGCCACCAACTTTATCCTCTCCCCCCATAAAGTCATGTTCACTTACCAAACTCTCCATGGGCTCCACCACCCTTGGCATGGACCACGCGCTCGGGGACGCGCTCATGGTCAAAGTGTGCGAGTTTGTCGAGCAAATGGAAGTCCTGGATCAGAATGGGACCATACTCGCCAGCAGTAAGTGAGTTCTGGTTGTCATCGACGGGATCACCTATCGCGAGTAATCGATGGAGAGATAGAAAAGTCAAAGTGTTAATAACCTTGTGCAATGTAATTAATCAAGTGCGTAGTTGCGACGCAAAGCCCAACACAGCACAGCACAGCGAGAAGAGGGACTGTGTTGCTATGAAGTAGGATGTGTAACTTCAGAGATAAAGAAGCGACTGCTTACCATTGCTGGTGGTGAGGACATTGTTGTTGGGAGTAGCGAGGATGGTGGGAGCTGCAGTCATATTGTCGACGAAGGGGATATGCATAAGAAATGATGGAAAAAGAAATAAAGAAAAGAAGAGTAGAGGAGGGTTTGGGGGGGGACAGATGTCTTTTATACGCAATCTAGGAGACTTACTACCTCACTACCGCAAAAAAAAGATGTAATCCATCCTTGTATTTGTCAAGAGCGAAACTTCGGCCCCGAAGTCCGAGCAAAGTCATTCAGCGATAGGCGAGGTCGGACGCCAATCAAAACCCGATCGGTCGAAGGAGAACCGGCCTGAACGACCCCAGATGTTTTCCCACACCTATACACAGACACCCTTCTTTTTCTTTTTCATTTCGGCCATGGCCATGGGTGTTGTTATGCCATCAGGAAAGGGGAACGTGAGTGTTGGTTGCCCCATCACAAATCGCCACGAAAATGGTCTCCAGTCGCGTTATTCGTTCACAAGAAGGTGCAAAAAAAAAAAAGAAAGGAAGAAGGGCGCTAACATGTATGAGGTCACCATGGGGTCAGTTCCATGCGTTATCCTCAGCTTTTTGTGTAAAAAAAAGGGAAGCGCGCTTTTACCTCAATGGACCTGTTTTAATCGTGCGAAAAAAATAAAATAGAAATCGCACGTCGATCCATTTTCCTCTGTTCAACCTTTTTTTGTTCATTCTCTTTCTCACACACTACGTACATGTACAATACGCGTCCATGCAATAGGCCGTTCATTCAAACACAGGCAATATATAAAATATAAAAAGTAGACGTGATCTCCAATGGCTGCGCACAACTTCTGAGCGACTGGATAAAAGGGGGGATACCATTATTACGTTCTGCCAGTGGGACGCGAAACCAGCCGGATTTTTTTTTTTTTCCCGAAAAGTCGGTTTCGTAATAATATATCATCTTACCAGAAAAACCTATCCCCAGTGTATCTATCGCGAAAGTGACAATCCTCTAAGATTTCATGATTTGTGCGATAGGGTAATACATGTCGATCCATTCCAAGGATGGGGCGGAGGATACTTTAGAGAGTCCTTCCTCTCCTCTCTCCTTTCTCCTCCTCGGGTATGAGATGGTGGTTGTTCTTGATGGTCTGTCCGTGGTATTCTAAAAAAAAAAAAAAAAAAAACTAGCGAAGCAGTCCCTTCCAAGCGTTTAAGTGAATCTGAGCAGAATGGAAAAACAAATAAAAAAGCGTCCCATAAATAAGGGTCATCACTCTGGTGCTGCATTCAACAGTCCCGTTACTCAAATAAACAACGGATTTTTTTTTCATGAATTCCACCAATCGCTTCCCGTCTTCTACAGAGGAGGAGAAATCCTTCTCTGTAGGTGGCGGGAATTTGCACCGCGGGACCCTTTCACTCGCGTGTGAAACGGAAGGCGATGAGACTATGCTGGCAGTGTAAAAAAGCTTTTTGCTTCGATAGGTCCTTCATTGGGCCATTCGTGAGGCTGAAAGAAGAAATCCTGTCTACATGCTTCTTTTCTATATTTATATAAAAAAAAAAAAGGATCTATGGGGGTTTCTAGGTTTATTCGCGGTCCGAGATGGACCACATCTGGACAAGGAAGCACGCGTTCAGCAAAGGAAGGAGCACTTGCACAGTTTAAACAAGGATTTAGAAGTTGGGTGAATTATATTGTTGTATTTTTTATTTACAGAAAGAAAGTAATGATGAACTTAGATGCCCTTGCCACCAGTGACCTCGAGGGTGTGTCCAGTAATGTAGGAAGCAAAAGGACTGCACAGCAACAAGACCGAGCCAGCTGCCTCCTCGACCTGACCAGCGCGCTTCAAGGGCGTGTCAGCAAAGACAACAGCTGGAGGAGGAGCCTCCTTCTTGGCGCCCATGGGGATTCCAAGAGCGATCTTCTGTCCATTCACAACCATCGTCTCGCCGTTCTCCTTCGCACGGGTCAAACGGGTGTCGACATAACCAAAGGCCACAGTGTTGCAGCGGACTCCGAGGGGACCCCACTCCTTGGCCACAGTCTTGGTCAGACCAATGATACCGGCCTTGGCAGTCGCGTAGTTGGCCTGGCCGACGTTTCCGTGGAGACCAGAGGTCGAGGACACCTATAGGTCAAATATACACGTGCCAAATCGTCATTAGAAAAAAAAGAGCCCTCAATGTCGAGCAGCAAAGGGAATGAAGAAATACAAAAAAAAAAAATAGGATTTACGTTGACGATGGAGCGGGGCTCGCCATCCTTGACGCGCATGTACTTGGCAGCAGCGCGGATGATGCGGAAAGGAGCGGCGTTGTGGACCTCGAGCATCAACTGGAACTGCTTATCGGTCGTCTTGTGGAGCATACCGTCAAAGGTGAAGCCGGCGTTGTTGACGAGAATGTTGATCTTGCCGAAAGCCCTACAAAGACAGAAGTACCAACATAGTGGTGACACTGGTTAGATGACTTGAAATAAAAATAAAACAAAGAGATGCATGGGATACAGGCAAAGAGGAGATAAAAACCACATACTTGATGGTCTCCTCAATGAGACGCTCAGGGAAGGCCAAGTCGGTGACATCGCCAGAGACGGCGATGGCCTTTCCACCGGCATCGGTGATCTGCTTGGCAATATCCTTGCCCTTGACTATTGAGAATCAGGTGAATTAAAGATCCTGTTAGGTTTCCATTGCACACTGTCGATCTAATGAAAAATGGCCTCCGATCCGTGTCAGCTATGCTAGTATCCTGCGGTTGCTCACCATCATCGAGATCGCTGACAACGACGGAGGCACCCTCCTTGGCGAAGAGCAGAGCAGTGGCACCACCGATACCCTGGCTATTTTTTTTTTTCAATGAACAAACAAAAGCAATCTAATTGTCAGGGCGCGTGTTATGGGTAATAATACAATTGGCGGCAAAAAACAAAAAGATATCTATTTTACCCAGCACCGGTGACGATGGCGACCTGACCGGCCAAGAGACCGGCGGGATGGGAGGCACTGCTCGAGAGGTGGTTCATGATAACCGAGACGCGGTTAGCGGCGACAGAGGACATTGTGAATGAGGAGAGGAATGAGGATGAGTGGAGAATGAGGGAGGGAGATGAATGAAAGACGAGGAATGAGGAGGAGGAGGAGGCGGGGAGGATAGGGCCGTTCTTTTATGATCGATCCACCAAAGGGGATTCACCCCGGGATAGTCCAATAACCTTTCTTACCTTTCTTGCTCTATGATCGGCACCCGCCATACATTTCCCCCTTCATCCTCCTTCTTCACGGATGAAATTTTTCCTTCGATCCCTTCGTGTCTCCCTCCACCCTTCGTGGCCCTGTCCAGCCCTAGTCCACGCTGATGCGGTGGCGACCGGACGATCCTCATATGAGGGGGGAAATAAGATTTGCAACCGTTCCCGCGGTCCACTGGCAGCCAAGCCCGAGTGGTCCGGGGTAATCATTCTGGCTGCAATCGAAGCAAGCCCGTGGGACAACTAAAAAAAAAATAACCCCTCCCCCCCCTCCTCCCTCTTCATCATCGGTCTTGTCTCCTGCAGGGCATTCCCTTTTTAAATTAATGGGCGCACCGGTTGTCCCACCGTGTCCCACAAACGCTACTCGTACGTGTGTGTGGGGGTTATTTTAAACACTTCACAGCTCAATAAGGGTGGATGAAAAACAACAAACTGCACCTGTAATTGCCAATGTGGAGTCGATCCTTAACCATACAAGCATGCCGACAACAAATGGAAAAAAAAAAAGACATAGTCATAGTCAATTCGGCCCCATGCAGGCAGACTGCTCTTATATATTGCAAAGATGTATAGTATAGTACATGGACTAGAACATAAGACCTATCCTCATATCGGTTCACCGGTCTTGTCTTCTTCTCTCGTCTCCATCATTCGCCCTGAACGTGTTTTTCCATCCGAGTCCGACACGATTTGTGGTCCTCTGTCTCGTCTTTATGCCTGAGCGGCGGCGGCATCACGCTCGTTCAAGAGCTCTTGGATGTGGTTGGTGGTAAAGTACCGAGACATGACCTCCTTTGACAGGAACTTGGCACCCTGGATGCTCTTGACGCACTTCTCAGCACCGCACCAGCAAGGGAAGGGCTGGGTCATCTCCCATTCACTCGAAGGGTAGAAGAAGGTCATGTTGTCGCCTGAGGAAGTATCGATGAGTACAAGAACATGATGGGAGAGGGGAGGGGGTGTTAATTATTGGGACACAAACGATAGAGCAGTTTGACGCGCTTAATATCGCAGTGAGACTCGAAACTTACCCTCCTTCAAATCAACAACAGCGACCACGGTCATGGTGTCGGTGTCGAGGGAGACAGAGGGGTTGCAGGAGTGGTTCATGAAGACGACTAGTAAGCGTAAAACGCGTCCACATTAGGCAAATGAATTAGTTATCGGAATAAAGGGCTCAATTGATCTCTCTTCACTTCCCAGTTGAATGCTTCCGAGCTCATTAATTTTTGGGTTTGACAAGAACTGGCTGCAATGATGTCGATGAAGGTCTTTGGTACTGTTCAGCCTTATGTAGAGATCTGATAAAGTGATACAAAATAAAAATAAAAAAACAATCCTCAATGGACACCGATCCGTATGGGGAATGAGTACTGTACGCCCCTTCGGAATAGCACATGCCGATGCGAAGGGCATCCGCGTTGGAGAGACCACTAGGCTAGTACTGTGCCGTGGATTCGGGCCTAGCATTCCTGTGTGTCCGGATGCGTTGGTCCAACGGGTTGTTTGTTCCTTTGCTCGACCGTTCCTTTTTTTTTTTGTTTGTTCTGAGGCAACCCTTCCATCTTTGTCTGATCCGAGAGGGGAAAAAAGTAATCTTCGCTTCCGCGAGATGGTCTGTATTTGGCCGTCATCCTGGCGCATCCTGTAGTCCTCCTTTTCCTCTTTTTGTATTTGCAAAGCAAAAAAACGAAGGTAGACTATTCCTCCGATAGAGCTCGCATTTTTTTTTTTTTTTTTGCCCTGGGTGTTACTTCCTGTTCCTGGATCTGTCGTACGAGAAATAACTCGATCTCTATCGGTCTCTCTTCTTCGTCCCCCCCGTGGTGCATCATCCATATCAGCATTCCCTTTCTCCTCGTGCTGCCAAGAAACAAGGACTTACGGTCAGAGTTCAGCTCGATGTGCTCATCCTTTCCGACCTGGACACTGGTGTATCTCTTGGGTCCTGGTGTGATGCCCTCGACCTTACAGATGATCTCGCCCTTGGCATAGGATCGGCTGGCGACCAACTTGGAATTGTAGTCGCCCTCAGCATAGAAGACCTCGAACAAGCCAGGGTGTGTGGGCTTGTAGGCGCTCTTGACAGCGGCGGCGTCGGTGATCTTTTCGACCTTGGTGTATGTAACAGGCATGATGTGTAACTGAGAGAGAGAAGGAGAATAGTTCAAAGAATCGACTTGAGAAATCCTGGTCGGGGTGCTGAATACGGTAGTGGGTATGGTATCTGTTAAAGAAGAAGAGGAAGAAGAAGAAGAGAGAAAAGAAAGCGGAAGAAAGATCGAGAAGCGATCAGCTTTATAGAGAATGGGTCCAATATGTTTTGAATGAGGTCCACAACTTTAACTGTCGTCACTTTGCAGGGGAAAATAAGATCCACAGCGCCTTCCGTATCGGCCCAGCAACACCCTCTTCTTTGCTTTTGTATTTCTTTTGCACTTGCACATGTGTATTTGTAGCGATCCCTTGCTGCTGCGTTTCGACCGGTGGATCTGTCCTTGTTACCCTTCTTTGCTCGGTATACACATACATGATACAACTCTGTCCCTGGGCCCCTGAAATCCAGGGTACTCTTAAGAAATAAAGTGCGCATGAAGTCATTTTCGTCAGGCGGGCAAATCGCAGCCCGTCTTTGCTATTCAAATGGGCTTAACTTGTTTGTAAGCTCAATAGGAACTCCCCCCCAACAACGCCCCCTACAGCTGTACCCTCCATTCCGTTATTCTCCATCATGTTGCTGTCGATACCCTGGTTTCGCTTTTAAATTTTCCGCAACCTGTTTCTTTCTCAGGCACTGCGTATAAATCGCACATGGCTCGTTTGTCTGTCTGTGCGCTGCTCATTCACGATTTTCAGGAACCAATTTTTCATAAAATAATTTGTATCGGTGTGTGTCAGGCACAATGGCACACCGTAAACTAGCACGTACGCTAAAAATGATACCAAGGTAAGCAAGCAGCCTTGTTAAGACGTGGGCTGTGGTGCGCAGGCGAATGATATACGCATGCCCTTTACTGAAATCCCTATATCGTTTTGGGGGTTCTTTGCGTTGCTCGCATTATTAATAGCCTCAATGAAGCAAGCAATTGATGAGGGATATTCGGCCTGTACTTCACGATGCGTTTGCCTAGCCGTGTTTTCGGCACGCGCCATACTCACACTTCATTAAATAATAATAATATAACACCACACATCCTCCTTGTTCAAGCCAGACAATGACAGTCGTTGAGTGCCTCCGTGTTACGAACTTGCCATCTTTATGAAGCGGTCTCAAATATTGCAATGGTCTGTCGACTCCAATACAGAGCCTGCGGATTAGTACATAGATGCTTATCAAAATGAGACTCTTCAACACTACTGCATTCATCTTTACACTAATACAGATGCAGTAACATATGGGCTTTAGCCATTTAGTCTGTCCGTTCTCGTGTCCTTGACACAAAACAATGCTCCATGCGATAGTGATAGTAATAATGATAATAATAATAAAGATAATAATAACAATAGTAATAATAGTAATAATAGTAATAATACTGACGCCCGTAATTGATATTTATATCGATTTCAAAGTTTCCAATGAATCGAATCTGAGTGGCTTTCAGCTACTGGAAAGAAAATCCCAGGGTCCCTCCCAATTCACATATCATACTTCTCACTTCTTTTCCCCCAGAACACCCAAATCTTTTTTGTTAAGAAACTCAACAGGTAAAGAAAGCAAGAAACATTAACATTTCCGCTGTTATTCGACCATGACAATGATATAAGAACTGACAGTCTCGAGTCTTAAACACATCACATCACCCGTTCTCCTCCAAAAAGAACTTCCCCCCCAGATGGATACAACCAAAATGGCTGACGAAAAGGAAAAGAGGAAATACACGACCATGAGCAGACAGATCCGCCTCGAGCTCTGTCAGAAGAAGCGGGACCATCCCGAGATGACCCAGTGGGCGCTCATCAAGTGGCTCCAGGATAGCTACGGTCTCCGAGTCACCCAGGCAACGGTCTCGAACACCCTGAAGAGATCCGACAAGTGGCTCGACGCATCCAGCAATCTCAACCCGCTCATGAAGCATGAGCGGCCCGTCAAGTATCCAGAGATGGAGAAGGCCCTGGCTAGGTGGTTGAGGGATAACGAGGAGCAGCCGTTCGCTCGTGGTCCCAATGAGTTCAGCCGTGGCCCCAATGGTCTCGATATCAAGAACAAGGCACTCGCGCTACTGGACCAGCTCTATCCGGAGCACGACCCCTTCATGTTCTCCAACGGTTGGCTGGACGGATTCAAGACCCGGCATGGTTTCCGCCTGAAGCGTGGGACGGGTGGGGTTATTCCGGTTAAGCAGCCGACGCTTCAGATACCGGCACACGACAAGGCTGCGAGCGATGTGATCCAGGCGGTGCAGGCGAGCAGCGGCATTGGGGGTAGCAGCTATGGCTTGGGTGATGATAGCCATGACCTCGATATGGAACTGGACGAAGTGGACGAGATGGACGAGATGGATGAAATGGACGACCGCAGCATTGGAATCGGCACTAGCAGCAGTGCCATCCCTATCAGCATCAACAGCAGCAGCCTCACAAGCGGCGCCAGCGGCGGTAGCAGGAGTGCTATTCCAAACATCAGCAGTAGCGTCGGCAGTGGCGTCGGCAGTGGCGGTGGTGGCATCAGCACCAACAGCGGCAGTGGTATCAGCATCAGCCATTCTGGGCCCAAGGCTGAGGAGGACGATATAATCAAGGCAGGTGAGGCGATCGACCTACTGTGGAAACTGGAATGCTTCTTCATGAAGAACCAGGATGAGAACCACGAATTGCTGGAGGCTCTTGACAAGATGAGGGAAAGGGCGTGGAAGATTCGCAAAGTCGAGATGAAGGAGAAGCTGAGGGGCGCGGCACCTTAGTCAAATGTGCTTCAGACGCCCTTTGCTGTTGACCATTGACCGTTGACCGTTGACCGTTGACCGTTGGTGCCTACTATTACATATAACTTTTTTCTTTTTGGTGTCGCTGGCCATGGTCCGACCATAGACTAGCCAAAACACTAGGCAGTCTACCATCGAATAAAGATATGAAGGTCAAACAAAACTAAATGCATATGACGCTCTCATTTGAATAACTTGCGCCCAAGTTATTTGTTCCGTTCGTGTTCGGGCACTCCTTTTTTCTTCATTCCCTTCCTCGCCATGAACAACAACACTCATTCAGCAGCAGCAACAACAACACCACCACCTCAAATGGCAGAAACAGCCTCCTTTACAAACCAGGACTCGACAAGTTCCTATGACGAACAAGCGACCGTCTGTGCAATTGAGACCTTTGCGGAGCACTGGACCGAGGCACAGGCATTCTCAGTCGCGACCCTGGCTGCCTGCGCCATCACAGCACTCGAAAACTCACGTATCGATACCCTGCCATGGAAGCATACCTTCTTAAGAACGCTCTTCCGACAGCTCGGGATCCATTCTAGGGAAGAGCAGGAAATGCTATTACTCCTTCAGGAGAATGGCTCATATCAGGATTGCAATCTCCAGGTCTTGGCTGAGCCGCTCCTGCCAAGAACGTACCACCGACACCATCAGCAGCAAGGTTCCCGGGCCCATTCCCATGAGAGCTCCAGAGTCACCTCGCCGATCTCGTCCCCACCGGCTTCGCCATCGAGGACTCGGAGGAGCATTCAAAAGCAGCGAACGTATGGACCTAATTCAGTTTCCTCATCACCTGTTCAGGGACCGTTCCTGGGCCAGGACCCATATGTCTTGGAGCCGGAGCTGGATATCCGGACAGAGATCATCAATGATCTGCTGTACATCGGTCTCGGATTCGAGCCTTCGAGCAGGTCCCGGAAGAACGTACCGATTCAGGAACTGAGCAACGATCTAGCAGGACTCGACCTGGACGTACCACCAACGTACTCGGAACTGGACGACAGATACACGATCGCTGCGACGGATTCAAAGCAAGGATATGGTTATGAAACTAATAAGAATGACTCGGCCTTGTTGTCACCAGTGAGGCTGCGACCGCCATCATTACCGCCTCGACAGGACCAACAGGAGTACCAAGAACAGCAGTTTGGAATGCCGCCTCAACTCCCGCCACGAATGCTGAGTAGCGCTAGCGCTTCAACGTCCGTGTCATCATCGTCATTGTCTTCTTCGTCATCCTCGCAACGGAGCAAGAAGGGACGGGTTCAACCTCTGGAGTACGATGCGCGTGCCAGGGCCGTGATCTTTACGATGTGCAACTACCTCTTGCTCTCGTACGAATCGTTCCTGGTGATCGAGAAACAAATCGCGCAACATCTTTATTTCTACCAGCAGGAGCTGATCGAGGCCGAAAGGGCGGAACTCGAGCGTGAGAGGCGACTCAAAGAGGAGCAACAGCGACTACAGCAATATCAACAACAGGGAAGTGGACCAGGCGCTAAAGTCGGCGCCTTCTTCAGCGGGCTCCGAAGCAACCGCAGCAACGGTCATAGCAGCGTACCACTTAACCAGCACGGAGTCGCAATGCAGACACAGGCCCAGTCGTCGATGCATGAACTCGAAAAGAAGAAAAAGACCTGGAAGTATCTGGCGACTGGACTCTCCATTGCTGCGGGTGCAACCGTCATCGGATTGACCGGTGGACTTGCAGCGCCGTTAGTGGCAGTCGGCGCAGGGGTGTTGCTCGGCTCTGGAGCAGCGGTTTTGGGAACGACAGCGGGCATCGCGGTCATGGCCTCGTTGTTCGGGCTGGCTGGAGGCGGTCTGGCCGGTTACAAGATGCATAGAAGGACTAAAGGTATATATATGAAGAAAAACTCCATCTCTCCGTTATGCAGTCTGCTTACATTTTTTTTTTTCGTATGGCTCTTTCAACCGAATTCAAGATGCAAAAAGTGCTGATTGCCCTTTACATATTTGTGGTATACTATAGACCTGAAGACGCTATCATTCGTCCCTATCGTCAAGGACCCAACCCTCCCACAGATTCCTTCTCTTCATGTAAGGTTTTCTATGCGCTGTCCATCAACAATACCCGGGCGGACGAAACTATCTTCGCCCCATTTCTAACCCGTTGGAACGGTTGATAACTGTCCTTTTATGTCCTTTTAGCTGGCGATTGTGATCTCGGGTTATTTGTTTGAAGAGTCCGAGGTGGTCGAAACCTGGCAAGGAACTGCAGAACATGCTTTGGAAGGGATCGATGTCTTTCATTTGACGTTTGAACCGGCCGAATTGGTGACGTTGGGCAACGCATTCAAGGTGTTTGTCGCGACAGAGGCGGTGCGGATGGTATCGACGCAGGTGATTCAGCAGACCGTGTTCGCAGCCTTGGCGAGTGCACTGGTTTTGCCATTCGGACTCATGCGTGCAGGAGACTTGATTGATAACCCATGGTATGTGGGTCAGCCATGTTTATATATATGTATAACAAAGAGTGAATGTACTTGGCAGAGAAAAAGTCTAGTGCTTGGAGCAGTATTGCTAACAACAGATACGATGTTCTTGGTTGTGATATAGGGCGGTTGCGATGGATCGTGCGCGCAAGTCTGGGTTTGTGCTTGCGGATATTCTGATGGAGCGCGTTCAGGGCAACAGACCAACGACGTTGATCGGGTACTCGACTGGCGCGGTCGTTATCTGGGAATGTCTGCTTGAATTGGCGAAACGGAAGGAACATGGTCTGATCAACACTGGTGAGTGATCTTCAACGGGAATAAACCTCGACGTTCACGCATTCAAAGAGATTTCCTATGCTTATCGCCATGTACTTTGGTTATTTCTCAATTCTTTTTTTTTTAGTGGTGCTGCTGGGCGCACCGATCAAGACGGACGAGACAGAAAAGTGGAAGGCAGCATCGTCAGTGGTAGCCCACCGGTTCATCAACGGGTACTCCAAGAAGGATGTGGTACTGGGCTCCATCTTCCGGTTGCATGCGCTTGGTCTGGACGTGGCAGGACTACAGCCTGTTAAGGCAGTGCCGCACATTGAGAACGTGGATCTGTCGGACATTGTCGGTGGCCACCTTGAGTACCATGAGAACCTGAACATGGTGATCTCGCTCCTTGGTGTACTGTAGATTATAGACTGTAAGCGGAGGACTGAATAAATAGACAAAGATCTACAAGACTACACACTACGCATGCATGTCTTTCGTTGGCTTTCCACGGATCTTTGTACTGTGTTTGTGCAACGTGTAATTGAGTTCAAGATGAAGGTTGCACGTACAGGTTATGCGGGGTAAGTTTGTGTATACTCCACTCCACCTTCTCTTTCACGTGTGTTTCCCCTGCCCCTGCCTGCGAGGGCGCGAGACGCGCGCCCATTCATAATCATTCCCATTCCCTTTTTTCTTTCTTTCTTTTCTTTTCCTTCCTTTCTCTTGAACACACGCTCTCCTCCTCTCCTCTCCTCTCCTCTCCTCTCCTCTCCTCTCCTCTCATCCTCTCCCCCCTTACACTCTTTTTGCCACCAAGACACATCTGACAGCCATGCTTCGCTCTGCCACCTCCACGCTCCGCCGCGTTGCCGTGACCAAGGCCCCCGCCCAGATGGCCGTCCGCTCCTTCTCGAGCTCGATGGCCCAGCACAACGTCTCGTTCGGACTGAACGAAGAGCAGCTCGCGATCCAGGAGCTCGCCCGCAAGTTCACAGAGGACGAGATCATCCCCATTGCTGCCCACCACGACCGCACAGGCGAATACCCCACAGAGCTGATCCGCAAGGCTTGGGAGCTCGGCCTCGTCAACACCCATATCCCCCAGGCCTATGGTGGTCTTGGATTGGGAGTGTTTGATGCTTCGTTGGTCTCGGAGGAGTTGGCGTACGGATGCTCGGGAATTCAGACGGCCATTGAGGCCAATGGCTTGGCAGAGGCCCCCCTGATGGTCGCTGCCAGTGATGAGCAGAAGAAGAAGTACTTTGGACGTATGACGGAGGAGCCCCTGATGGCCGCGTACTGTGTGACAGAGCCCGGTGCGGGATCGGACGTTGCGGGTTTGCAGACCAAGGCGGTGAAGAAGGGAGACAAGTGGGTCATTAATGGACAGAAGATGTGGATCACGAACGGAGGCAAGGCCAACTGGTACTTTGTTCTCGCCAAGGTAAGAAAAAGAAAAAGAAAAAAAAAGAAACGAATCAGCTTTGTCTTTTTGGGCCATATTCTCTCCACCAAACCCTCGTCAAACAAATCGCAACAAGCATGCAGGCAGTTGCTCAACTGCCATGTGTGCATACACACATGTACAGATACAGATACATGCTGTGGGTTGCATGATCGCTTGACAGGCAAGGGTATTTCGAGAGATGAAGATGACCAAAAAAAAAAAAAAAAGAAGGGGAGCCTATAACAGGTTGTGTGGAACCAGTCGTACCAGGGACCCAGTCATATCCAAGAACGATCGACCCTGCTTCCTTTATGAATTTTATTTTCCTCAAAACGCTACCGCGATCTCCCCCTCCCCCCCGGATAATTTTTTAATCGACTTTTTTTTTTTTTTTTTTTTTTTTTTCTCTTTGGTCCTCTGCTTTTCCTCTATAGACCGATGCCAATGCCAGGACTGGCTCTGCCTTCACCGGCTTCATCGTCGACGGCGACTCCAAGGGAATCATCGTCGGCCGCAAGGAGCAGAACATGGGCCAGCGCGCCAGCGATACCCGTGGAATCACCTTTGAGGACGTCGAGGTCCCTCACGAGAACGTGTAAGTTTTTCTTTTTTTGCATGTGATCCATTGGGAAGATGTGGAGAGAGAGAGAGAGAGAGGGGGGAGTGACCCAATCCTTCCGCAACTCTAAATCAACTCTTTCTTATTTTTAATTATCTTTCGATGGGCTATATAGCTTGGGATCAGTCGGTCAGGGATTCAAGATCGCCATGGGCGCCTTTGATATCACCCGCCCCTTGGTCGCCGCCGGCGCTGTCGGTCTCGCACGCCGAGCGATGGTCGAGGCGACCAGGTACGCGATGGATCGCAAGACGATGGGCAAGGCCATCATTGAGCACCAGGCTGTCCAGTTTATGATTGCGGACATGGCGATCGGTATCGAGTCTGCACGCAACATGGTCTGGAAGGCTGGTTGGCTCAAGGACAATGGCCACCGCAACACCTGGGAGGCCTCGATCGCCAAGGCCCTGGCCTCGGATGTGGCAGTCAAGTCTGCGTGCGATGCGGTCCAGGTCTTTGGAGGAGCTGGATTCAACACTGAATACCCTGTTGAGAAGTTGTACAGGGACTCGAAGATCTTCCAGATTTACGAGGGCACATCCCAGGTCCAGAGATTGATTATCGGCAAGGGCGTCGTTGACCGCGTTGCCAAGTAAAAAAGAAAAAGGACAACCGGTTGTACAGTTGAGGAATGAAAAAAAATACAAACAATACTACTGCAAATAAAAAATATAACATGATATCTTAGACAAAAAAAAAAAAAAAAAAAAAAAAAAGACTCTTTCAGAAAGGAGGAACCCCGCGAACCGACCCATGGTTTCAATGGGATATTACGGAACCCCATCTTGGTGTGTATATGTAGTATATGTAGCATATGCTTATGTATTTCTCTTTCTTGAAACCAACGTGTGCTTAAATGGCATCAAATGGCGCTAAAGGACGGTGGAATTTTTTAATTTCTGGGTTGTAGAAGCAGCAAGGGGAAGGAAATGAAGTTTGTTGATATTTGATAGCACAAGCCACCCAAAGGGAAGGCACACTTTTTTTTTTTTTTTTTTTTTTGCGGCAAACACACATTCGAAAGCACACAAACTCGCACCAAACGGTCTCATCACCTTTTTCCACATCCCCTTGACTCTCCCTTTCCTACCCTCTTCACACCTTTCTCTCTCTTTCACGTTCCCCTGCCGTCTACTTTTTTTTCTCCCCTTTCAACGCATATTTAAAACCACGCCGAAAAAAGAAAGACACCAAAAAAAAAAAAAAAGCAAGAAGCTCGAAAAAAAAAAAGAAAAGAAAAGAATGTCCACCGCTGTTGAAAAGCCCGCGCAGACGCAGACGCAGTCGGGCAACGGACTGAACCGCAAGTCCTCGCGCAAGGGCAAGAAAGCCTGGCGCAAGAACGTCGATATCAGAGATGTGGAGCAGAACCTGGAGGAGCTCCGAGCTGAAGAACGTACCACTGGGTAAGCAGATCATCCCCCCTTCGCTCCCTTTCCTTAAAAAAGAGATGAAAGAAAAGAAAAAAAGAAAAGAAAAGAAAAGGAAAAAAGAACGAAAGAACGAGAAGGAGAGAGAGAAGAAACAGCATGAATATATGGAAGGAAGAGTAGTTGGGAGTTAGTGGAGGAAAAAAAAAGTTGAAGAAAAGGCGTATGCTAAACTCGATAGAAAAACAACAACAACAAACACGGTTGTACTTTTTTTTTATTATGATCAAGCATCACCATTATCATTATTAACACAATTGTTTCTTTTTTCTTTTACCTCCCCCCATTCTACGATATCCCCAGTGGCAAGGTGCATCAACAATCGAACGATGCCCTCTTCACGCTCGACACCGCGGGCGATGGCAAAGTCCAAAAAGAACTCCGCAAAAACCGACCCCTCAAGATGGATGAGATCTTAGCGGGGCGTAGCAAAGTCCCCGCGGTCTCTGGACGGAAGAAACCCGCCTCGACGACCACTGCAGCGGGATTCATGTCCCAGAAAAAGGATGCCAAGATCTCCAAGGCCGAAAAGGCCAAGCTCCTGGATTTGATCCGACGCAGGACCTCGAATTCGCTCTTTGCGCCCGTTACTAAACCTCTGGGACGCACCGGTCTCACAGATGCTGTGAAGCAGGCGGGACGGTTTGATGTCTGGGGTGCGGATGCAGATGCGGATGCAGAGAAGGACGACAGTGAGAATAACAACAACAAAGACGATAAGAACGACCAGGATGATAACGACAACAGCGGCGACGAGGACGAGGACCAGGAGATGAAGGACGTGGACGATTTCGTCTCGGAGATCGTGACCAAGCGAGCCGTCAAGGCTCCCAGATCCTTCCGTCAGAAACAAAAGGTCGTCCTCCCGGCCGTGAAGGCAGCCCACCCGGGAGCATCGTACAACCCGACCATGCAGGATCATCAGGGATTGTTGCTCTTGGCCCATAACGAGGAATTGAGGTTCATTCGGGAACGTGAGAAGGTCGAGGCCAGATTGGCCTATCCCAAGGAACTCGATGCCATGGTCCCGTTTGATGACCAGACCGGGGGTCTGTTGGAGAACTCTGAGGACGAAGAAGAAGAAGATGAAGAAGATGAAGAAGATGAAGGAGAGGAAGGACAGGAGGGAGTCGTGAAGGGCAAGAGACAAAAGGGCAAAAAGTCGATCACGGAGAGGAACAGGCTCGCCAGAGCGGCGGAGACGGCCAAGAAGGAGGCACGGATCAGGCGGGAGAAGGAGCTTATGAAGCAGACGAACAAAGTCAAGGAGATCATGAAGACCGTGGAGGAGGAGGAGGCCGAGGCCGAGGAGAGACGGTTGGAGAACGAGAGGAAGAAGGAGGAGAGGGAGAAGGCGGGCATGAAGCGTGTGGGGCGATTCAAGTATGTTGTTGTTGTTGTTGCTAGTGTTGTTGGTGTTGGTGTTACTGGTGTTGCTGTGGTCGGCTGAAGGAGGCTGTGTGCTAACGCTTGCGTTCTTTTTTTTTTCTTCATAGTATCCCCAAGGAGAGGATACACGTCCAACTGCAGGACGAGCTGCCCGAGTCCCTGCGCCAGCTCAAGCCGGAAGGAAGTCTCATGAAGGATCGTTTCCAGAGCTTTGTCGAGCGTAACCTCATCGAGCCCAGAGTCCCTGTTGCGTACGTTTTCTGTTCTTGTTATTTTCTTTCTTTCTTCTCTTCCCCTCTCCTCTCCCCTGTTTCCTTGATTTCTTCGTGGCCCATGTCCATTTGGTCCGACCTCTATTCCTTGTACTAATATAACCTTCGTTTTCTTTTTTCCTTTAAAAAAAAAATAGCAAGCGCCGCAGATATCGTCTCAAGACATACGAGAAGCACTCGTACAAGCGTTTTGATAACCCTAACCATGCTTAAGAGCCCATCATTATCATCACCATCACCATCATCCTCATCATCGTCGTCGTCGCTTTCTTTTTCTTCATTTCCTCTCCCTCGGTTCCTTTTTTTTCTTCTTTTCTTTACTTTTCTTTACTTTCACTCTCTCTTCAATCTCATTCCTGGCATTGGCATAGAAACAAAACAAAAACAAATCGTTCGATTTGTATTGTACAATAAATAAATAATTCAATGATGAACACCAAAAAAAAACTCCCTTCCTCTCCCCCCAAGCAACAACAACCTCGGTCGGATATAGCGTTTGTTAATATTGGTCACAAAAGACGGTTAGTGAAGAGACGAAACTCAAAAAAGACAACGAGTACTCCCAAGGCCAAAAAAAAAAAAAAAAAAAGCTCGCCAAAAAAAAGAAAAGCTCATTTAGAACAGATATGGATTTGGCAAAAGAGTGCTGTGAATGTATTTGGTCTATGATGCTGCAAATATGAATACAATTGAAGACTAATAATGAAGGGGGAATAATAATAAAATGCAAAAAATGAAACAAATGTGGGATGTTGGATGTGGGATGCGGATGTGAGTATGGGGGGGGGGGGGGGGAGATAGGGGAATTGAGAAAACCGCAAAATAAAAAGGTATCTATCTATCTATCTATCAACAAAAGTAAACGGCTTCCCTCCACAAGAAAAGTAACCGATGGAGACGGATCTTTGTTCTACGTTACGCGCTCTCCCCTCCTCCTTAGTCAGAGTCCGTGTCCGCAGGCTTGGGAGTACCCTTGTCCGAGGCGAGCCACTCCAAATGACGGAGACGACGACGAACCTCCTGGGCCTTGACATCGTTTCTCGACTTCTTCTTCTTCTTGTTGACCACCACAATCGGCTTCTCCGCATCCTCGAAATTGCTCTCCTGCACAGCGGTCTTTCCGTGGATGGTCAAGCGACCGGCGTTGACCGACCAGGTCTCGGGGCAGAGCGCGCCCAAGAACTCTTCATTATGGGAAATCATAATCACGGATCCTCCCCAGTTGCGGATCGCAACCGCTAAACCTCCAAGAGACTCACGATCCAAGTAATTGGTAGGCTCGTCCAAAACCAACATATGAGGGTTGTTCCACATCGCGGCCGCAATCACCACCTTGACCTTCTGGCCTCCAGACAATCCGCTGATCATGTTGTGATCCGCAATATCTCCGTCCAAGCCAACGTCCTCCAGATGCTTACGGATCGACGCCGGCGACAGCTCACGGTATCCGAGTCCCTCTCTCGAGGCCTCACGGTCATCGAATTGACGGATGAGCTTATCGAATCCGAGCTCGAGCAACTTCTCGCGGGGCATCCAGGTGTTGAACTTGTGGACGTGGTTCTTCCACTTGATCTCGTACTGGTACGACTTCTTCAGCTTCTGACGACCCATAATCTGTTCCACCTGACGCTTGCTGCCATCGTTTCCAATGACCCAGGTCTCCATCTGCGCCGCCTCCTCGGGCGTCATCGCCACCGTGGGCTTCTCCAGCACCTCACGATCCGCACCTCCCTGGTAACGCCATTGGATGTAGGCGTTGGGGGTCTTTTCCAAATGTTGCTCCAAATGGTGGAACGCGTGCTGGGCGACATATCCGATACGGAGGTTAGGGTGCTTCCAGACGGTACCCTCCTGAGCCTGGGCCTCTCCGGTCAAGAGCTTGATCATGGTCGACTTTCCGGCACCGTTGGGTCCGATGACACCGACGCGGGATGAGAGCGAGAGCTGGATAGAGACCTTGTGCAGCGAGGGCTTGGAGGCTCCGGGGTAGGTGTAGGTGCAGTCTGTCATCTTCATGATCGCCTTCGTGCCGGACTTGACACCGACCAAGAACGAGGGCTTGGGGAACTCAAACTTGACGGTCGTGGCAGCCAAGGTGTAGTAGGACTTGGCCTCGGGCTTGACCTTGACGAATTCAGAGAGGTTACCCTTGTACATCTTCAGCTTCTTGCGCTCGTAATGCAAAATGTTGGTGCAGACATTGTCGAGGAATCCAGAGTCGTGAGAGACGATGATCGAGGTGACATTGGTCTGGCTGATCAGGTAATCCTCCAACCACTTGATGTTGGCCACATCCAAGTGATTGGTGGGTTCGTCCAGCAAGAGGATATCGGCGTTCATCAACATTGCACGGGCCAATTCCAGCTTCATCTTCCAGCCTCCAGACAGGGACGAAACCGTGTTCTTCTGCATCTCCTCAGTGAATCCGACGGTCAACAATGCGCTGACGACATCCTGACGGGCAGTGCTGGCGAGCTTCACATCCGAGGCAACAAAGTCGACAATGGCCATCTCTCCCTGGTCTCCCTGAAGCGAGTGCTCCACAAAGACGGTGCGGAGGACATCGGACGAGGGGAAGCCGTCCAGCTTGCCGAGCGAGATGGCTCGCATGAGGGTCGACTTTCCAGCTCCGTTGGGGCCGCAGAGACCATAACGGCGACCACGGTGCAGCTTCAGCTTGGTGTGGTTCAGCAACATCATTCCTCCGTAGGCGAGCGAAAAATCAATGTTGCACAGCTCCTCGCCCTCGTCCGTCTCCTCCACGCTCTTGTCGCCGTTCAGCTTGCGGTCCAGTTCGACATAGTGCTCCACGACAGTGTTGACAACAGCGTTGGCGTCCGCGAGGGGCATGAAGGCGGTGAGGAAAGGTGCAAGGATTGAAACCCATCCACGGGGCGACAGGTTGTCCTCCTTGATCAGGACGATGGTCAAGAGAGAGATGTGGGCCTTGACGACATCAAAGAATGTAGGGAAGAATCCAAACTTGCTCACAGCCTTGTTGACAACGTTGCGGGCCTCGGTCTCGGAGGGAACAATCGAGTCGGTCTGGGCAGCAGGGTCGACCTTGGTGGCTCCTCCGGCCTTGATCAAGGTGTTCTTGGCAGCAGTGGCCAAGGCACGAATCTCGGGAACGGCAGCGATATCGATGATGCGCTCGAGACCGGGCAAGAGGTCGGGAAGGAACTGACCGGCCTCGGCAGGGTCCTTGACCAGCTTACAGAGGTTGTCGACAATGATGGTGGTCTGACGCTGGATATGGGACGAGCGCTCGTTCATGGCGCGGACCAAGAGAGGGACCATGATGGCGAGAGCGGGGCCGTTCATGTCGGCGACAAAGGTGGTGGCGGACAGCTTCTCCATGACCATGGGGACCTTCTCGGGGTGGGCCATGCACTCGCAAAGGTCCTTGAGGTGGCGAGCGATATCGGGGTTTCCACCGACGTTGCAGACACGGAGCATGGTCTTCATGGCCTGATCTGCGACCTATTATTACATTGTTACATTGCCGTGCATACATATGATTAGTAAAAATCTTCTTATCTCAAATACGAACAAGAATCCAAAGTCAGCTGCAGACAGCTGCCTGTGGCGAGGAGGGCAAAAGTAAAAAAGACCGAAAGACTGAAAGTGAGGGGCTATTTTTTTTTTTCTTCTTCTTTTTCTTCTTCTTCTGCAGTGTATCGTCGCTATCTCATTCAATCATTCAAGGGGAGGGAATCGGCCACCGACAGCTGTAACCAGAGGGCGCAGATTACGGGCAATAAAAGTAAAAAGCGCAGGCAGTGCCGGTTTCTTCCAATTGAATTGCCCGACACTTCACATGGGTGTGTAACACCACAATAACAGGGCCACACCAGAAATTATACAAACCATAACAAAAAGAAAAAAAAAAAGATACAGGTACAGGGGGACAAACAGATCTGCAGCACCAAAATAGAAGTGATATCAAATACAAGTCATTCATTCTTCTTACCTCCTGCTTAGTGTCCGACATGCAGTCCTTGACGATAGGGATAATCTCGGGCAGGGTAATGCCGACCTGGATGGGCGAGGCATTCGACAGATCCGCCAGCAGCTGCAGCGCACCGACCTTGGTCTGCCACTTCTTTCCAGGTCCGCCAATGCTCTGGAAGAGGATCGGCAGAGCGATGGCAGCAGACTGTGAGGGCATGTTGGCCATGATGGCCATGGCAGCTCTTGAGGCCGCATCCTGGACGACGGGGCCCTTATCGGCATAGAGATCGAGGATCAGGGGCAGGAGAGGGATGAGGAAGGGCTCGGAGGGACGGCCGAGGACGTCAGCGAGGGCGCAGATACCGATGAGGGCACCCTCACGAGCGAGACCGGACTTTTTATTCTTGGCCTCGGACTCGAGGTTGAGGAGGATGTTGCTGGTCTTGAGGGAGATGAGGCCGTCGTTGTTGACGGCGGCGGCCATCTCACGGGCGATGGTGTCGCACTCTTCGGAGGTGGGGGCGGTGTAGAGCTGGGCGAGCATCTTGGAGAGCTCGTTCACGTCGGCGGAGGGGGCCGTTTGCATCTCGAGCGAAGGCATTATATGAGGTGAGGATATGGGCAGAGAGGGGGGGGGGGAGGATGAGTGGGGAGGGCTGGTCTGTCTTGAGGAGTGACCAGGGAGAGAGGGCGATAAAGAGAGAAAAGAGGGATGGATATCTAGCGAGAGTGAGTGGAGTGGAGAGTACAGAGAGTGGAGAGAGTGAAGAGAGGGAGGGGAGTGCGGGCGATAGTGGGCAATGGAGATGGGAGGAGAGGAGGGGGGAGAGGGGTGAAGGAGGAAAGGGAGAGAGAGAGAGGCAGGAAAGAGACTGAGGATCGCTATAAGAAACACACGGCTGAGATTCAACTTTGAAGAAGAGAGAAAAAAAAAAACCGCTGTTTACTCTTCAATGACGATTGGGACTGTCCTTTTCTTCTTTTGCACTTTTCACTCCCAGCGGGGACTGAAACGGGCGCGCACCACTGCAGGCGGTCCCATCATCCATCTCCATGTACAGTACAGAATCTGCAGCGGACATGTGTCTGTCTGTGTGGTGTACAAGTAGTCTAGTGTAGTTGCTGCATAAGCCTACATAGCCTACGGTCTACATAGTCTACATACACGCAGTGTGTGTGCAGCCTACTGTAGCCCGTCCTTGGATGGCTGCAGTCGATTGCATATGCCAATGGCCACTGCCACATATGATGGAGGAACAGGAGATACGGATTCAGGAACAGCACACCAAGGGCGCACGGACTGCTGCACTCAACAAATTGCACACAAGCACGCGCGGAAAAGGAGAGGGAGGAAGATAGGATATGTGAACATGCAGGGACACACATCCTCGCTCGCTTCATTACACACCCATTACCCACTCGCACTCGCCCTCACACCCGCACCTGCACTTGCACTCACACCCGCACTAGCATCGTATAAAAACGAACCCCCTCCCCTCCCCTCCCCTCCCCTCTCCTTAACATCCGCCGCACAGTTCCCCTCTAAAAAGACCCTGCCTCATGCCCTCCCTCCAAATGGAGGCATACATCACCCTCCTCACAAGCAACTCCTATGCCAGCGGTGCCCTCGTCCTCGCCCACTCCCTCCGCGCTACAAACACCTCAAAGCACCTTGCGGTCCTCGTCACCACCTCCGTCTCTCGCCCCATCCGCGACCGACTCGCCGCCGTCTTTGACGCGCTCATCGAAATCGGCGAAATCAACTCCCATGCTACCAAAAACCTCCAGCTCCTTGGCAGGCCCGAACTCGGCGTCACCCTGACCAAGATCCATGTCTTCAACCAGACCCAGTATTCCAAGGTCGTCTTCCTCGACGCAGACACCCTCGTCCTTAAGAATCTCGATCATCTCTTCGACACGGCCGCCAATGGGTCCATCGAGGATCAGGACCGCAACAAGAGGTTTGCGGCTGCGCCCGATGCTGGCTGGCCCGATTGTTTCAACTCTGGTGTCTTTGTCTGCCGCCCCTCTTACAAGGACTACACTGGCTTAATCGAGATGGCAGGCCAGCAAGGCACATTCGATGGTGAATATTCTCCCCCTGTGTCCATTAAACGACGTCAATGCCTAATCTATTTCTTGTATCAAAAAAGATTAACCACCGGTTTTTTTTTTCATGGCCATTGAATCAAATAGGGGGCGACCAAGGTCTACTCAACAGCTACTTTAGCGGATGGTCTACAGGAGATTCCAGCAATCGACTTCCCTTCCTGTACAACACCACGCCCACCTCTGTTTACAGGTAACGTCTTCTTTGAGCTGTCATTCAAGCGTAGGGAGTGCGCAACGACTTTAACCCTGAGGAAAAAGACATCGACGATTACCCTAATGTTTGGATTTTGACGGCGTGTGCCTGAACGCCAATTTTTTTGTGTTTACACTTTGTGCTTTGATGAAGCAAGGAAGGAGTTTATGTTTACTAACCTCATTTTTCCCAACCTTTGACCGCGATACCTGCTACGTTAAAACTACAGCTACGCTCCTGCATTCCAACAGTACGGGGACAAGCTGGCCATTGTCCATTTCATCGGGTCTTTCAAGCCCTGGCAGTGGCTCCGCTTCGCAGACGGAACCGTGTTTCCTCGGAATACGTCATCTACGGATTCGATTACCCTTGTGCAGAAATGGTGGGGTGTCTTCGATCACTATGTTGGCGGCAAGGTAAAAAAAAAAAACGGCTGGTACTTTACATCACCTTTTTTCTTTTTTTTGGTGGTCGGGGAGCGCTTTTTGATGGTACTGACCATTTAGCATTTTTTTTTCATTACACTATATAGCCTTCGGATATTCATGAGGTCTCACACGGCTACGACCTGCCTCCGCAGAGTCAGTGGGATAACGTTGGCTTGGATGGTCAGTCTAAAAAGCCCGAGTCAGAGAAAAAGCTCCATTACGACGGATGGTTCCAGCCATATGAGCAGCAACAACCCAAACTGGCTCCCGCTGGGAACCATTTTCAGAACCATCAGGAACATAATGGATCGCTTCAACACGAGACTGCTGAAAAGAAGAACCAGCAGCAGCATGAGAAGGAACAGGAGCGTCAGGGATCAACACACGAGGCCCGGTATTCGCATAACCCACACCATCTCACTGACTACCACTACCAGCCGGAACTCGAGTCCGAAACTGCGCCCCATCATCGGTATCATCACAACCGACATGATAGCGGGTTCGGCGTCCCTGCGGGCTATCAAAACGCGTGGGATCTCGATGAAGATCCTCGAATGCTGCATCCGCCCTTGTACTACGAAAAAGCGATCGACATTGAGGAATCCAATTTCCCAGAGGCAACTTCTTCCTTTCCCTCCGGAAAGGGTCGCCCCGTCTTTCCCTGGGAGCACGACCATTCTTCCACAGCGAGGATTAGGAGCCGCAATTCTTTTACCGACAGTAGCACCGGTACGAGAACACCTTCGAGAGTATACTACAACTACACAGCCAGCGCACAGGAGCGACAGGAATACTTTGAATGGGAAGCAGCGAGACAGCTCGCGTATGAAAAGTTCATGCGGGAACAGCATCGCATGCAGTTCGACGCTCAATACGAGCGCGATAGGATCATAGCAGAGGCTCAAGCTCGGGTACAGGACCACAAGGCCATGGAGAACATCAGATTGGTCAACGCCTGGGATGTCGACCTAGGCGTCCAGATTTCGATCCTGCAGCGGAGCGAACGATCGAAACCGTCCCGACCTGGCACAAGGAACCCGAGTCGTAGGAACAGTGTGGTACTCGCGAGGGGTAAGCAACTGCAGGAACAGTACGAAGCAGAGCTGGTGCAGCAACAACGCGAGGAGGAGGTCCGATGGCATAGGGAGCAGGGAGAGGCGCGACTCAAAGAGGAGGAGGAACGGATCGAAAAGTTGAAACAGCAGACCTTGAGTCGTTCAAGAAGAGTGACGGCCACAGTAGCAGAGTCGGGATATGTGTTCAGGAACGCTTGGGACCCACCAGAGGTGACTCTGCACAAGAAAAAGATCAGCATCCAGGATGAAGAAGTGGCCCTGGCCCTGCCTCTTCGTCAGCATCGACAACGTCTCTCGATCGGGGCCCAGGACACAAGCGGATCGGATGTCACGGCAATAGCCCTGGATGGGTCTAGTGCTGTTGATATGAATGGATCAGAATCGACCCAAGAGAGGCGCATCAATGTGCGCTCGTCAGTGGCCGTCAAGGACCACCAAGTCAGGGCCACGTCGTCGTCATCCTCCCAAAGAATGACACTTTCGGGGTCTCATCGCATCAGCACCACTGTTACTTCCACCACCACCCACAGAAGATTCAAGAACGGGGTCGAGGTCGAGTCCACGACTAACAGCGGCTCCACTACTGGAGAAATCATGTCCGAAACCCCTGCTGGAATGCACTCTCTACCTTTCTTTGCGCACGGCCATCAGTCCATGTCCCAGAGCACAGTTCAGGAACCAAGCCGTCTAGTAATCGGGTTCCACACACACACTGGTCCAGCTCCAGCTTCAAATCCAGAGGGAGGATACCAGAGCGCACTATCCTCGTCTGAGGACACCCAGCCCGACAATGGCAAGGACCCCAAGAACAAAGGTGGTGCTGGTCCATTGTCCGTTGATATCCGAGCCGCTACCAGTACCTGGGACATCATCGAGACACCAACGGGAACCGATTATGAATTCTCTGAAGAGAGATACACCCACGCCGCACTACCCCTCGGATCCCCTTACATGCCTTCGACACCCTTGGTCTCAATGGCCACTCATCGTTACGGTGTAGGAATGGCTTCTGGATCCTTGAGCAGGCCCGGAAGCCAACCGACCACGCCTGGGTCCTCAAACTCATCACAACGGCTACCTAGTCCACACAGGGATACGACGCATTTTAGGGATGTGGGGGAGACTAGTCCTCAATCGCGAGCAACAGCTGCATCGTATGGTTATCAGCAGCAGCAGCAGAGACAGTCGCATCGGGGGAGTCATGCAGAGGACGGGTTTTCGAATTACAAGGTCGAGTGGAATTGGAAGGAGCTCACGGGTAAGAAGCCGAGAGACTGGAGCTCGGAGGAAGGTCAAGAGCGGTATGACCCTTATAGCGCAGTAAGTCCGAGAGGAGGTTTTGTTGTTTTTGTTGTATTTTATTTACAACAACTATGGATAGCTGGTGGGCAGTATTGTTACTAATATGCGGTTTTTTTTTTTTTTTTTTTTTTTTTTTTGCTTTGAAAAAAACAATCCAGCTCTCGAACCATGGATCGTCTGCTGGTTCGGACGACGACGAGCTACAAGATAATACAGATCTGCCGATGGACGACGAAGACTCGGACGAGGAGGAAGTAACTCTCCAGGACCGTGGGGTGGTGCATGTGAGAAAAGAAGTGTCGTTGTCGTCATTGTCGATCGGAGAGGCTTCGGAATTCGCACAAGAGTCGGGTTTCGTGATCCGGGGAGGCAAGATCGCAAGGAGGAGGAGTAGTGCTGCCATGGACCTGCGTGAATTGAACATAGTAAGGAGCTAACGCGTAGGACTTGCTTGCGATTAAGGTTTTAGGCGCCCAAGGCCTCCAAAAAATAAAATATATAAAAAAAGGCTAACCAATGTCAGGATTCACATATAACAAAAAGAATCGAGTGCAGTACAAATTTGTATAATTGTAGATATATTTGTATAGACAATTAGCCTCCTCGCTCAGTCTTTTAAAAAATCGTCGCTGTGCTCGATGTTGAGTTCGATCTTAAAGAAGCGTTTTGTGTAACCTGCCACTGAACTCGCAGGGGTCAAAATCATGTTTTTCTTTTGGCTCTCTCTACTCATTCCCACTCCCTCACCATCATCACTGCATCCATCATCTCCCCCAATGGCACAGCAAACTACAGCACAACCCACAGGCATCACCGAGGAGGTCCATTCCAGTCCCCCTCCTTTTGCTCCTCGCGTTACTCCGCTTGTTTCTGTGGACGGTACAATAGAAGCAGCATCAAAATCAGACTCTGAACTGGACAGTCCATTGAGCCATACGCGGATGCCATCTCAGCGCTATGCTCCTCAGAGTCAGCCAGTAGGTCGGGGGGTTTTCCGACTAGATAAACCAGGTCAACAGCAGCAGCCGCAGGAGCAACTACAACAACAGCGGCAGCAGCGGCATCAGTTACAGCACCAACAATACCAGCAGTACCAATACCAACAGCACCAGCACCAGCGGCCGTCCACTCAGGACCTTCATCAGCACCATATCCAGGCAATTCTGCCTCAAGTAGATAATACTTTGAATCTCTCTCCGGCTCATCGCTTCTCGTCATAACCTGTCGCGCGTACTAAAATGCATTACTTGTGTAGTTCCGCGATAGCCCTGAGGAATCCTTTCATTCAATGCCAGCGAGAACACCCCATGGACCGCGCCAAACGAACACTACCCTCACTAGCACTCAAACACCTCCTCCTTCGGGTCTTCAAGCACAGCCCATCCGGTCTTCCCTGCCTCCAACCGACACTCATCTGCTATCCCCAGCCCCATCCACCATACCTTCCCCTGCTCAACCTTTGGCAACCAACGGCGCGTCATCCAGCTCCACAGTCGAGTCAAGGAATCAATCTCGAAAGACGTCTACGCTCACTCCATTAGACATGAAGAGTCGTTCGAGAGGATACGTCTTTACGATGAAACAGGAGACATATCTTGCCGAGTTGCTTGCAGACCCTTATACTTGGTCTCTTTTGGACGGACCCGGCGATAAAAACAGTCGCTTCAAGCCCAAGACCGAGGTCCGCGGGTGTATCGCTGAGAAGATCAACTTCAAGTTCTCGACGGACGAGAAGCCGTTGAGCCTTGAAGCCTTCCAGATCAAGAACAAGGTCGAGACTATGAAGAGGGTCTGGAAGAGAGCCAACCTGCTCCTCAAGGAGACCGGCAACGGAGACTTGCCAGACAAGACGTTGAAGAACAAGATCCTCCAAACCTGTCATTTTTACTACATTACCGCAGAGGTGTGGTCTGCGTCGTTGTTCATGAACCCAAAGGAACCCTGCCAGCTTACCGGTACCGGCATCCCGACCCGAGAATTTCCCAACACAGGTGATGAGACGAGTGAAGAGGGCGACGAGCATGACGCCGTCGTTGGACAGCTGGGCATCATCGAGGAGCAACAGGGTACCAGCACTACAAAGAAACAGCACAGGTCAATACATCCAAGTAGGACATTGAGGAAGCGTGGAACTGTCGGAACTCACTATGTGAGCATGCGAAAGGGCCTATCCGACGTAATCGAAACAAAGCGCGAGCTCAAACGTCGAAAGCTGGAGATGGAGGAAAAGGTGATCGAGAGCAATTGTCGACTTCAGGACGCGCAAATACGTTTCATGGAGATACAGGGTAAGAAGCTTCAGGCAGAGATACAGAGTACGGTGAAGCCTCAAGCGGAGATACAGAATGAAAATAGAATCGATGCAGAAATGGGGATAAGGTTGCTAGAGTTTGACCTTGAACGCGCCAGGATACAGGTGGAGCTGGTGAGAGCACAAGCTGAACTTCTTCGACAAGAAACAGAACTGGAGCACGTCAAAAGGAAAAGTCCATAGCTACACAAAAGCCCCACATAAAAAAAAAAATCTCTTTTTAGTCAGTGATAGGATCTCCGTAAAATAATAAAACCATCTTTTTAGTATCGCTGTAATTGTAAAGCTGAGGCCATGATTATGAGTCGTTTTTGCTCAATACCTGTTCGCGCTAGTTGTCTGTGCTGAGCAGAGGGGGGTCAAGTCTTCATCTTCATCACCATCATTGTCATCGATATCGCTATTTACTTTTCTGCATCTCCGTTCCTTGTTTTGTTGTGTTTCACGCGACTTTCATATTGCAATCCACCCATTCTCGCTCGCTCCTGCTCCTTCCAAAATGGGGTCTTCTTCTATCCCACAGGAGCATGCAGGGCATAGTGATGAAATAGTGGAGCTGAAGATTGTTTTATTTCAGCGCACTTCTAATCACGACGGCGGCATATCACTTTGATTGTTACTTCAGGCAACCTTTCGTGTTTCGGCCTTCGTGTCAAGCCCATATTCGAACTCTGTCACTATCGGAGTTTTTCTCTGACGCTTCACTCCTTTATGGGGCATGGATTGATACTACCGGCCGTTAGAAACCGTTTTCTATTCCATGGAGCTTTTCAATATTCAAGCTATGCGTCAGAGTTTTACGCTGCTCAGCTAGCTATTAGGGATGTCGCACCATTGAACAATCATATTCGTCTCCGTTGCGATCATCAGAGCGTGTACCTTGCCTTGATCAACCGCTGTATAGCACACCCTGTTAGGCACTCACATATCAATTAGCTCCTTACTAGCCTGTTATCTTTCATTGATGATAACCACATTCAGCTTTCCGTCTCACATACTCCGTCGGACCTTAATCCTGCAGATCCTATATCACACCACCACCAAATGATACTGAACGCTTGCATGCTGCTATCCTAGCATGTATTCTGCTCTACAAATAAAGATATATAACCATGAGCATTAGAGATAATCACCCTATACTCAACACAACTTGCTACCTAGCCATACTGTGTGCTGGGCATCAAACTGTATCAAATGCCATGCCACCCTTGCCTCGATCAATTGATCCTCTTCTGCATGGAGCTCGGGTAGAGGTTTCGACACCTTGCGCTTTTTTTCCTTCTTCTCATTTTCGCGATAGCGCCGTCAATCTTATCTCTGTTATCCAACTGTGGGATCCGGCAGCGAGAGGCAACTGAAGAACTTGAAATCCGCTGCAGGAACGAGGTAACGATTGTAGAGTCCAGCCTGAGGTCTGAAGGGATCAAAAGTGTCGAAAACGCTATTGTTGTTACATTCATCGTAGAATCCATCCCACAGTGTACGCGCAATAAGGCTCTTTTAGGTAGTTGACCCGTAATATTGCCAGGACAAACTCCGGAGAGACGTGAGCATATGGGAAAGACAGGTGGTTCTCCTCAGGTGTGGGCACCACCTAGACGCGCTTTCTTTGACAGCTTGAGAAGGAAAATACTGATGGCAAGCAGTCATCGAATGTAGACCACTTTTTCAAATTCAGAAACTGGACGAGCAAAGGCGGGGCACCAAGTTCGACGACATCGATTCCAAAAGCGTGGAGAAACATCACGTCCACTACATTGGAAGTCATCAAAGAATCGACCAGGGATCAAAGTCAAACCCCATTTGTCGATACTGACCAGGGCAGGGCAACATCAAAGGGCAGACAAGTCTTTCGTCACTTATATTTGTCTAGACTACTAGACTATTGTCGCGTACAGTATCGCCCTCAGCATGGAAGAATGAAAAATCCTTTCTCTTATATTCAGTTACATGGTCCAGTCAACTGACGCTTAATCCACTGCAAATCCTTGTTGTGTAATCTCGTCGGTTTTTTGTCTCCATGCCAAGCAAGACCCGTCAAAGGCTCCAAGTTCGGCCAGGATTTGACCATCCACTCCAACTCCTCCCGAGTGACATTGTGCCGCCACAACCGTTCAAGATCTACGCGTCGGAGCCTTCGGAGTAAGTAGAGATGGCCCAGTCCATGTCCAAACGTCCAATTTAACGAGACCTCGATCCTATAAGCGCCCGAATGCCTTTTATAACCCACAGGCTTGTGATTGCACCCGACTGACAGGTCCTCCAAGACCTTGAACTGTCCTAGTCGTTGAAAGACCCTCTCGGCAGTCTGCAACGAATCCTCTTCCGACACCATTGTAGAACCAACCTTAAGGAAGATGGAGAGCACAGTCAGTGTTTCAGCGCATGGCCACGTCGTGTTCAGCAGCTGAGAGTCCGATGGTAGGTTGGCTTCCGTGGGTCGACCTCGAACGAAATTGCGCCAACATACTTTAGTCCCTCCACCAGAGTATTTGCTGTTGGCCACCATGGTTTTCAGTCGTGGACAGGTCTTCAACATAACCACAACTTGGCGTCCGGTAATGGTTTCCGTAAATCCTCGAGCGAGGAAGCCTTCCAAAGTCGGGAGATACAATGCCCATGCGGATTGAAAACTCAATGAAAATTTCACTTCCTCAGGCATTCTAAATGACCGTACCCTTGCTACTTTTGATGGCGAAAAGTCTCGAGCTTGGACGCGATCGATCGCCATTGACTCGGTCGATAGCTGCTTCTGTTGCTGTTGCTGTTGCTGTGTTTGTCGGTTATGTTGTCCTACAGGCGCAAGCTGTTAAAGGAGTCGCGTGTATGCCTCAATGGAATAGAGCTGCATTCGACTCATATCCAGGTGGTGAAGATCTTGAAGCCGCAAAAGCTGGTTCAAAAACGCATCCCAATCGCCCTCTTTAATATCGGTCATGGTTGGGAGACCGAGTGAGGTTAGGTTGGGTGAGTGTCGTAACATCTCTAAAAGGACCCAGGGAATACCAGAAGGGAACCATCCAAAGAGCTTCAACGTCCTCAAACGCGTCCTGTCCGACATTGTGGCCATCAACCGTCCAAGCACGTAGGGTGGACGGTCATCTCTTTTTGGGCCTTGACGCAAGCGTTGAGGCGGCCCGGCGGTGTCATCAGAACCGTCAAAGCCGGCTCCTTTACAGTATGATCGTACCCATGCCTCATAAAGATCATAGTTGCACCCAAATGGGTGTCCTTTGTATTGTCGATCGTTCCCCCAACCATCATCCGAGCCATCTCCATACCACGAATGGCCTCCGTCCTCCGAGTAGTTTTCATCCTCTGAGTAGTTTTCATCCTCTGAGTAGTCTCCATCCTCCGAGTGGTCTCCGTCCTCTGAATCGTCTCTGTCCTCCGAAGCATCTTCTCGCTCGTATTCATAGTCGGCTTCCAAGGAAAGGTCCTCGACTTGATCTGGTAGATGAATAAACACCTCCACGACAAAGTGCAACGGCATCGACCCAATCTTTAAAGCGCGTAGTCTGTCCAGCGTGGGCAAGAGGTTGAGAAATCGAAACAAAAATCCATGAAAGCATTCATCCCTCCTCTCCCCGTCAAGATCCTTCAACTCGAGGCGTTGCAAGCTATGATGGTTTCTCTGGGCGAGTAGCACGACCATGAATCTTGAATCGTAGTCGAGCATGTTGGTTATGAATCCCATGAAGCAATTTTGAAGAGCGTGAGTGTCTTCGTGGGGTCTGTTCTTGATCTCGTCATAGTCTCGCCAGAGATGATGAAGACCAAAAGACCCATTCAAGGATCCTGTACACAGCTTTTGGTGCGAGAGCGTCTGAGGTTGGTGACAACCTGCTTCGTCCCGTAAAAGGAGGTAGTAGAGCCGTACACAGAACTCATGCAAGGTGACCTCTCGAGCAAAACGGGCACCCTATCGGAGCAGAGCGGCCGTGACCTCTGGACTGGGATTGCTAGGGAAACATGTAAAATCGTCTTGTCCCTGTCTTCGGGCGGTCGTATCGAGGATTTGCCAGCGGTAAGGTAAAAACGCCTTGTGGAAGACCTTGGAGACTTGGACCGCGCAGACGAGATGTTGAGGATGGAGATGGACACTAATGAGGTGGATGATTTCTGGAATGCAAGTGACTCGAAGGACTGGCGATTCGTCCATGATGCGAGGTGAGTGGAGATGGGAATAAATGAGAAGTGTGGAGGAATGTCAAGTGTGAAAGAGACGATTCAGATGATATGTCAACGGTGAATGGCATGTGAATTAGATGGAGAGATGAGAGACGACGAGTCAGTAGAAGAGAGCGAAACCGCCTCGCCCACCTGCGCCCGCAGATATTCTTTCTTTCTCTCCTGAACGCTCTCATCACCGTGTCAGTGGAGAACAAAGTCTATTTAAGGTTTTAGGAGTTTAGAGTGTGGATATGCTGGCTGTGCTGGACGTGCACAGCCCACTTTTAATGAAGTACATATTGGACTCTGGTGAAATATGCGACATTGTGTGCGCCTGCACAGCACACGATATTCGTTCCATGTTACCCTCGTGTCAGCTCCAGTGAGATGGGTGGTGCATCTGGACAATATGTATGCATCGCAGAGTATCTCTCTTATAGACAACAAATGATTGTAACCCGCCAACGGCGCTCTGACTTGACCGCGTCCTCCGGAAACAGCCATACTCGCCAATTCAGAGAGGTCGGTCTTCTCAGCTAAAGCGTCATTATCTTTGCACAAAGGTATCGGTTTATTATGCTATCTAGGACTGGGAAGAGCCAGGGCTACCCACGCTTGACCCATGCAATAGCCCAGAGAGCACCAATCCTTTGGCTAGCGAGCTCCAAGGCCTATTCAGAGATGCTTCAACACCTATTCTTCCTTTGCATCTGTGCTCTCCCGCAGCTTATCCAATTTCTCTAGGATGCCGCTGCAACATTTCACCGCGCGTTTGAGCGCGTTGGTGCCTCCTGTTTCGCAGAACTCCCGCCCTGCCTCTGTCTTTGCCCAAGACTCGGCTTCATCGACCGCTTTGCGGGCCCATTTCTCTGCATCGGAGCCGACCTTGCTGACAACGAACCCGTTGAAGTATGCGTCAGCCAGCAGATGATATGCTGGGAGAAACCCATCCGCAGATGCCTTCATAGACCACTCGACAGCCATCGCATGGGTCCGTTCGTCGTCCTCATCGAACTCGACGCCATCATCATCCTGACCCTCCTGACATGCCCTCTGATAGCACTCGATGGCCATCAGCAAATCTTTCTTCATTCCCAGTCCGTTGGCGTACATGTTGCCAAGGGGGTACAGGGCCTGGATATGTCCGCCTTCGTCTGCCTTGAGGAACCATTTCTTCGCCCTACCGTAGTCCTGGTCTATCCCGAGGCCATTGTAGTAAATGATGCCGACGCTGTATATGGCATCCGTGTCTTCTTCGTCGGCTGCCAAGAGGTACCACTCCATAGCTTCGCCATAGTCTTGTTTGACGCCAATGCCATGATGGTGCATTCTGCCGATGCTAAACTTGGCACCCGCCGCACCACCACCACTTGCCTTTGCGTACCACTCCATAGCCTTGATGTAGTCCTGTTTCACACCGATGCCTTGTTCGTACATGAGACCGACTTTGTTCATGGCTGCTGCCACACCACTGTTGCTTGCCTTGACGTACCACTCCATAGCCTCAGTATAATCCTGCTCCGCGCCGAGGCCATGATAATACAGGTTACCGACGTGAAATTTGGCCATCGGCACTCCACCATTGCCAGCCTTAAGGAACCACTTCATAGCTTCAGCACAATCTTGCTCAATACCGAGGCCATGGTAATACATGAGGCCAACATTGTACTTTGCCTCTATATTTCCGCCCTCGCTTGCCTTGAGATACCACTCCATGGCTTTGCCAAAGTCCTGCTTGACACCGAGGCCATTGAAATACATGAGGCCGACCTTGTTCCTGGCAATCGCCGACCCATCATCGCTTGCCTTGACGTACCACTCCATAGCCTTAGTATAGTCCTGCTCAACGCCGCGGCCACGGGAATACATGAGGCCGATGTTGCACCCGGCTTCTGGGTCTCCAGCAGTGCTCGCCTCGCGATACCACTCCATAGCCTTATCATAGTCCTGCTGCACGCCATGGCCGTGGAAGTACATATAACCGATATTGTTCGTAGCTCTCGCCAACTTGCCTTTCCTTGCTTTAAGATACCATTCCATAGCCTTGGCGTAGTCCTGTTTCGCCCCAAGGCCACGGTGGTACATACGTCCAATGTTGTACCTGGCGTCTATATCCCCTCCTTCACTTGCTTTGAGAAACCACTCCATAGCCTTGGTGTAGTTTTGCTCCACCCCGAGACCATTGCGGTACATGTGACCGATGGTGCCGTTGGCTGCTAGTACCCCACCGTCGCTTGCTTTGAGGTACCACTCCATTGCTTTAGAGTAGTCCTGTTGGACGCCGACCCCATGATGATACATACGACCGATATCATACTTGACATCTGCCGATCCACTGCCGCTGGCTTTGAGGTACCATTCCATGGCCTTGCTATAGTCCGGTTCCACACCATGGCCATAGTAGTACAAATGGCCGAGATTGACCTGGGCTGGTGCATAGTTCTTCTCATTGGCCTTTAGAAAGAAGTCTCTGGCGGTGGCGTAGTTTTGAGTCACATTTTTGCCGCTTAAATATACGAATCCTACACTGTAGCATGCCTCTGCTTCGCCTCGCCTCACACCTCTCATCAGATACCGCAAATTCTTGTCCTTGTCCACGTCCTCTTGCGGGATTTTAAGATCACCGACGGCGTTATCCTGGGGTGTGTCAGGCACATCCGGAAGCACATCCTTGGCTGCTGGTCTCTCCTCCGGGTCTTGCTTCCAGCAATCACGGATGCAGTCCGCATATTCCTTGAGCGTTCCGTCTGGAATGACCTCTGTGCAGCCCTTCGTAATGCAAACGATCATGGTGTCGGGCATGTGTCCTTTGTACGGCTTTGTGCATTTAGCAGCCATCTCCCACATGACCATCCCTAGAGCGTAGACATCGGACTTGGACGAGTACTGGGGCGGGTCCTGGAACAACTCGGGTGCCATCCATGCGAGTGTGCCGCCCCCACCGCCCTCACCGCCCTCACCGCCCTGGCCGATCATCCGTGCCTTTCCAAAGTCGCATATCTTGGCATCTCCGTACTGGTCGAGGAGGATATTGGCGCTCTTGATGTCGCAGTGGATGATCTCCAAGCTGTGGAGATACGCCAGACCAAGTGAGACTTGCTTCGCGATCCGATTTTTGGCTTCCCACCCCAAGCCGCTTGAGATGGCGTGTGACAGACTGCCGCCTTCGAGGTACTCCATGACGAGCATGTCTCCCTTCGCATGGTAGAACTGGACAATGTGTCGGTTGAAAACCTGCTTGAAGATGGCCACCTCACGCCTGCAGTCCTCATGCTCGGGGTCCAGGAACCTCTTGACCACCATATCCTGTATCCCATACTTGGCCCTGAATGTCTCTGCCTGTCCTCCATGGCCTATCTTCTCTCCCAATATGATGTCCTCCATCTTGTGGAGAGAGATTTGGTGGTCTGACAAGGGAGATGGTATATAATGAGTTAGGATTGGGGAACGTAGGTGGGTAGACAAGGGGTGTTGGACAGATGTTAAGCCAAGGAGTTCCCTGCTCAGCGATATCTCCAGCAAGTCATCAAATTACCAAACTTACGTTGTCGGCAAGAGTTATTTACTGTGGGTAATGCAGATGAAAGTGCTTAGGGAGGTGGTGTGCAAAGTGCCAAAAAAAGATGGGGAAAAAGAAAAAAGAGAGAGTAACAGATGAAGGGAAAAGACGGAACTCGTGCCTATTCCTGAAACCCAAACCCATCCCTGGAAAACTTCATCTCTGACTTCGCCCTCGGCAATGAGAAAAAAAAAAATCATTTGAAAATAGGCTCATCTCAATTTTAATGTTGTGCTTGGATATGCTGTGCAATACCATGAGGGTATTTTTATAAAGATACGCCGTAGGCCCCCAGTGCAGTTTGCGCCTCCGCAGAACCCTGCTCGGCAGCTTTATGAAGCAGCCTAAGGCCCTTTGACGCGTTTCTTCTGAGAACGCCCTTTCCGCGGATATACATTGCACCCAACCGGCACTGCGCAGCCGGGTTCCCTTGATCAGCGGCCTTCTCAAACCATCCCGCGGCCACAGAGTCGTTCTTAGTAACGCCTTGACCTCGATGATAGAGAGTACCCATGTTGCATTGTGCAGGTGCATATCCCTTTTCTGTAGCCTTTGACAACCATTCTATAGCCTTGGCATAATTTTCTTCCTCCATATATAATGATCCAAGTATCGTTTGTGCTTCCGCATCTCCTAGTTCTGCCGCCATGAGGTAAAATCTCCTAGCGCTTTCATGGTCCTGGCACCCACCAAGTCCCGTTTCCAACATAAAGCCTAGGTCTACCAAAGCAGCGGCATGCGATTGACTAGCTGCTGCCATAATAAGCTCAGAGCCCTGCTTGGAATCACCCTTTCCACCAAAAAGATACAAAAAGCCAAGGTCCGACTGAGCTGGGGCGTATTCTTGTTTAGCTGCCTTCTGGAACCATCCTATGGCTTTGGCCATGTCCCGCAGCACGCCGTCCCCATTGCTGTACATCGTGGCCAGCTGGTGCTGGGCTTTCGCGAGCCCCATATTCGCTGCCCTCCGGAATCGCTCTGCGGCCTCGGCTCGATTGACATCGACTCCGTCTCCGTCGTAGAACTTTATCCCCAGATCGTATTCGTCGTTCGCCGATAGGCTATGTGCTGTCTCAGCCGCACTATCTCCACCAGCGTCGCTGCGAACTGTGGCCACAACCTGCAACCCATCCACGATGTCGCTTGCGGTCGGCCTCTTTTCTGGATCGTTGTCGAGACACCTTTTCATGAGCGTTGTGAAGTCCGAAGGTGCATCTTTCTCCACCATTTTTCCCATAATGATGCCGAGTGCAAAGATATCGGACTTGGTCGAGTATTTGGGGTTGGTATTAATCAACTCTGGTGCAATATACCCTGGGGTCCCTTTTGCTTTGAATGAAGACACCTGAGTAGCCGAGGCCATGACATTGGCCAGACCAAAGTCGCACAGCTTGACCTGCCAGTGCTTCGTCAGCAAGATGTTCTCCTCCTTGATGTCTCTGTGCACGATACCCTTGCTGTGAAGGTACGCCAGACCTTGGGCAACTTCGGCCACGATTCTCCGCTTGCTTTCCCAGTCCAGCTTTGGCAAGGCCTCCGTGAGGTTGCCGCCTTCAGCATAGTCCGTGATGATGTACACATAGTTGTTATCCCGCTCCACGCCATAGCACTGGATGATATGCCTGTGTGTGAGCTGAGATACAATATCTGTCTCTCTCTTGATGTCGGCGGCATCGCCAGCTGCGACCCGCATCCTCTTCACGGCCATCTTGGTCCCATGCCTGTTGCACCAGTAGACCTCGCCAAATGCCCCATTCCCGATGTGGGTCTCGGGTGTAGGAAGCGGGATCTCGCCTAGTCTGCCCCACGACTCGGGAGGGTGGGTTGCTGGAGTCTCGGGCATTTCTGCTTAGCCCGGTCTAGTCGTCCTAAAAGTGGATGTAAATGTGCCAGTTAGCAGGCCACTCGAGAGTATTCATGTGCGGTCCATGGGATAAATCCTTAGAAGATAAGGAACGGGTCTGGCAGCAGAATAGAGAGCACCTACTGATGTAGTTTGTTCAGGAGCAGCAAGTTGGGCAGGGGTGCTGAAGGTGGCACGAGCAGGGTATGGAAACCTAGTGACATCATAGATAGACACATAGCTTGCGTTAGCGGACGCGCAGTGCCAGCGGTGGGTCACAGAGCAGATGTTTTTACCTTGTCCAGCGACTTACTTTGTGGAAAAGAAGCGTGGGTGAATAAGAATGCTCGACCAAAAGTGTGCAGTACGAGAGCGCTATGTGTGTGTGAATGCGCTTTTGGGTGAAAGTACAGAGTGGGTATGTGTTCGGGAGGAATTGGTGGGGTGCAAGAGAACTTGGGAAGGGGGAGGGGGAAACAAGAAAGAAAGATCCATTTCGTGCAGCCCTTTGTCTATTATCAAACCCGAGCAATAGTGGGAAAGATGATGGCGAAGCCGTCTTCTTTTTACATGAGCAGCAGATGCATGAATGTCGCATGTTTTGTCTAGCCAAAGGGAAGATTACATTCTATTGTGTAAAATTGTTAACCGATGGTGGGCAGGGACTACATGATCTTGCGTTGCTGTCTGCCTTGAGTCGGAGTCCCCTCCAGTCTTTGCTCACGTTGGATCTTCCATGGTGTCGTGGGGCCGGTGAAAAGCGTACGCCGAGATGTCCTGTGCAGACAATAAGAGCAAATGGCCGAAAATACGGCTCTGTTCACCACTGCCTATAAAGAGTTCATGCATCCTTTTCGTCCTTTCATGTTGAGCGTAAGGCAGCTGAATTTGGAGTGATTTTCACCGGTGAACGGTTAACCGCGGTGAACAATTTTTTTGAGATCTTTTCACCGGTGAAGAAATATTCACCGGATTTCACTACAGTTCACCGAACTCTAACAGCAATGCTCCTTGCTCATCCTTCCTCGCCGCTTCAGCATCATTCTGACTTTGAGACGTTCAGCCATAATCTAACGGATGATAGCTGCGGGCCATTGCCTGCTCAGGCAGGCCCAAACACCAGTTATCCGAATGAACGGTTCCTCTCGTACTAAATTCAATCACCTAACCTGTCCCACGGCGGTCTAAACCCAGCCCACGCTCCCTATTTGTGAGTGCACAATCCAACGCTTACTGAATCCTGCTTCAGTATGGCGAGTGCGTTGTTGGCTGTAGATCTGGTGTTGGTCGCAGCGGTGGTGCTGGTGATATTGGCTAAGGTCGGTGAAGGGAGTTGGGACGATACTCCGCGAAGGGATTGTTTAGAATCGAAAGAGTTATGTTTCTCTTACGCGTATTACTTGAGACAGCGGGCTGCCATGGTCAACATTTACGGGCGCACAATACCCCATACCCTGGCTTTAATCTCTTCAATGTTCACCGCTTTCGCTCCCGCTCTTTGGTTTTTCAAACCCATTGAGTGCTTCAATTTGTGATCTTGACTACCGCTTTTAATTTGTGAACTTGTCATGGACAAAGACTGCTCTGTATATTGTCTCCAAAAAGCGCAATCCATGCGCTAAAAGATTGGCAATGCCGAGTCGACCGGCTCTGCTGACTGTACAGTGAGAGAATCGGCCGTGGCAGCGATATCCATCATACTGTGATTTGACGGCACCTTGAGTTTATGCGCCACGGATACCATGGTAATTAGCTTTTTGCTTGCCTCGCGGAAGCCCAAAGGTGGAATCGGCTTGCCCACAGTACCGCGTTGCTCTAATAGCCGCATATTTATCCTGCTTAAGCCTTGGACGTCTTGGATAGAGGTATTTGATACGGTAAGTCTGTCATGCATCGAACTCCAATGCAGGCCTACCTGACAGCGACCCTCCTCTTCAATGACCTGCCATATGCGGACAGACTTATCCCAACAGCCGGTTGCGAAATAGGTGCCGTTTGGAGTAGGGCTCCAGGCTATGCTTGTGATGTATCCATGGAAATCAACAACTGCCAAACATTGACCCGAATTTACATCCCACAGCCGCACTGTGTTGTCGCCACTGCCCGAGGCGATCTGCTGGCCGCTGGGCGAATACACCACTCTGATTATATAGCGGGTATGGCTGCTTAAGATGGGACCGGGTGCACCGGTTTGCGCATCCCACAGTCGCACCGTGTTGTCGTAACTGCCTGTGGCGATCTGCTGGCCGCTGGGTGAATACACCACGCTCCAAACATTGTCGGTATGGCCGCTTAAGATGGGACCGGGTGCACCGGTTTGCACGTCCCACAGTCGCACTGTCTCGTCCCGACTTCCCGAGGCGAGCTGCTGGCCGCTGGGCGAATACACCACGCTGTTTACATAGTGGGTATGGCCGTTTAAGATGGGACCGGGTGCACCGGTTTGCACGTCCCACAGTCGAACCGTGTTGTCGTGACTTCCCGAGGCGACTTGCTGGCCACTGGGTGAATACGCCGCGCTCCAAACATTGTCGGTATGGCCACTTAAGATGGGACCGGGTGCACCGGTTTGTGCATCCCACAGTCGCACCGTCCTGTCGTCACTGCACGAGGCGATTTGCTGGCCATTGGGCGAATATACCACGCTCATGACCTGGCTTGTATGGCCGCTTAAGATGGGACCTGGCGCACTGGTTTGCGCGTCCCACAGTCGAACCGTGTTGTCGTGACTTCCCGAGGCGATCTGCTGGCCACTGGGCGAATACACCACGCTAGTGACAAAGGAGGTATGACCGCTTAAGATGGGACCAGGTGCGCCGGTTTGCGCATCCCACAGTCGCACCGTCTCGTCCCGACTTCCCGAGGCGATTTGCTGGCCATTGGGCGAATACACCACGCTCATAACAATGGATATATGGCCGCTTAAAATGGGACCGGGTGCACCGGTTTGCGCATCCCACAGTCGTACCATATAATCCCGACTTCCCGAGGCGATCTGCTGGCCGCTGGGCGAATACACCACGCTAGTAACAAAGGAGGTATGGCCGCTTAAAATGGGACCAGGTGCACCGGTCTGCATGTCCCACAGTCGCACCGTCCTATCCCGACTTCCCGAGGCGAGCTGCTGGCCGCTGGGCGAATACACCACGCTGTTTACATAGTGGGTATGGCCGCTTAAGATGGGACCAGGTGCACCGGTTTGCACGTCCCACAGTCGAACCGTGTTGTCGTGACTTCCCGAGGCGATCTGCTGGCCGCTCGGCGAATACACCACACTCGTAACAAAGTGGGTATGACCGCTTAAGATGGGACCAGGTGCACCGGTTTGCGCATCCCACAGTCGCACCGTGCAATCCATACTGCCCGAGGCGATCTGCTGACCACTGGGCGAATACACCACACTCGTAACATAAAAGTTATGGCCGCTTAAGATGGGACCGGGTGCACCGGTTCGCGCATCCCACAGTCGCACCGTGCAATCCCAACCTCCCGAAGCGATCTGCTGGCCGCTGGGCGAATACGCCACGCCCATAACGCAGTCAGTATGACCGCTTAAGATGGGACCGGGTGCACCGGTTTGCGCATCCCACAGTCGCACCGTCCTGTCGCCACTGCACGAGACGATCTGCTGGCCGCTGGGCGAATACATCACGCTCTCAACTGAGTCGGTATGACCAAGCAAGGTGTGGGCTTTTGCCCAAGTCGAAGTGTCATACACGCTGATCGCCCCGCCTCTGAGACCTACAGCACAGAACTTCCCATCTGGCGAATAAGCGCAAGAATTCACCTCACTATCTTCTAAGAGGTACGGCCATTCGCCAAATTGCACGCCCGACATCTGTGCGTTGCTCAAATTGGCCTGTCGCAGCCAAATATTCCGAAGATTGACTTTTCTCAAATCTGCCCCCTGCAGCTGAGCAGAATCGAATTGGCCCCCGCTCAGGTCCGCTCCTGGAATCCGGATGCCTTTCAGATCTGCGCCGTTAAACAGGATCCCGGCTCTGACCAATATCGTGATCGCATTGGCAGCCGCCTTGCGTGCCTCTTTGTTGATTTTGGAGTATTCGATCGTTGCAAGCAGCTGCTGCTTGAAGAGAGGTTCCTGTTGGACACGCTCTGCCAAGAATTGCAGGATCGACGGTTCGCCCACAAAGCTTCTCCGTGCCAGGGGCGAATCGAGCACGGCCTGTGCAGTGGATGCCACGGGTTCCTCTACAGTAGCCTGGTCTTCGAAGCTCATGACGGAATGGACGCTCCCCCGACGTGGCAGGGCTTGAGGTAAGGCCGCGCGACTCGCGTTCTCTCCATCTCGCGGCTCAAACACCGCACGGGCCAAGCAGTATTCCAACAGCGATTTATGGATAAACCGGTACTGATTGCCACTGCGCGTTAGAGGACATGCCTCACGCAAGAGCTGCTGCTTCTCGTTCTCCCGGCTAAAGAAGCTTTCTTTCCATGTCCCTTGATCACGAAAGGGCGAGTACTCGACCACCGGATTGCCCGCTTGCTCTCTGTACATCGCTGCCGCTAACGCTTTCAGAAAGGCAACTCCGTTCTGCGCAAAACCATCATCGGACAAGTTCTCGAACACCTTCTTCTCTTGATAGCTCAAGTCCTTCTTCTCAACGAGCCGCTTCTTGCCTCGTTCCAACCATTGCTCCACAAACTGGTCATACAACGCGACTCTAGTGACCCGGACAGCCGAGAGGTCTTGTCCTAGGTCCACTATGCGCGGCAGTACCTCCAGGGACAGCGTCAACATAAAGGGGTTCTTGACCAGGTCTTGCAAGCTGGGAATCAGATTAAGAGCATTCAAGTAGTCCGTCACCTGCCAGAGCGGCCTCGTCGCGGACACATATTTCCTTATGTATTCTTGAATTTGATCCATAGAGAATGGCGCAATGACCGCCTCTTGAAATGCTGGCTCTGCTTGATGGTTATGATCTGCTGGCTGGAATCGATCCCGATAATCAAGGCCAAGGTACTCGCTGCGGCAGCTAATGACCATCTGAGCGCTCCATCCTCCCACCTGGTTCAGTCTGTTGCTCCTGTACAGGTTGTGTGTCTGCTGGCTCTCATCATACCCGTCACAAATCAAGATGAATTTGCGGTGGTCTTTCAGCTCTCGGATCTGGGGCTCGGTAAACTCTGCTTTCCGTAGATGTTTGGCGATCAGATCCTGTTCTGGCTTGTCAATTGCAGGCAAGCTGATAAAGAGCGGAATTCTGCCGTCCTTTTTCTTATAGGTATCCCACAAGTCGCACTCGAGCTGCCGGTTAAAGGTCGACTTGCCCCCACCCGAATCGCCCAGCAGGAGCATCACCTTATGGTCGCTTCTCAGGAAGCCTTCAACTTCTTTTGTCAAGTCGAACAGCTTGTCATCGGACGCTTGCAGGTTAGCCTTGGCTTGAGGGGGGATGTACACGGCTTCGCCTCGTTCCTTCAATCGTTGCTTTCTTAGTCGTCTCAGGTCGGCTTCAACATCGGGCTTGTTCTGAACAAGATCAAGCAATGATCGAGACGCGACGGTTGGCAAGGCGGCCTGCAGCGGGTGTAAGCTTCGATTTCCCTTTCGGCATTTCTGATAAAGGATCCTTCTCGTCTCATCGCCAATGGATTCCAACTCCTGCAACAAAGATTCGACACCTACACCATGTATCGCGTAGATCACAATAGAATACAGTACAGCTATTAGTACCTGCTAGGCCGTGAACTCCATACTTCATAACAAGCCGACAGCCTCTCGCGTATCCGTTCATCATACATACATGGCATAGCTGAGCCAAATGTCGAAGCCAACTGCATAAGAATGTGAAGGATCCATTGCTTGACGAGGGCTTGCTGGCCCCACTCCACATCGTTTCGGTACATCTCGCCCAGAAACGCAACAGCGCCTTGGCGAGACTCGATATCCCACAGTGGGCTGGCAGCAAGGTCCCCCAGCCGCCGGCATACTCCTAGTTGAAAGGCTAGGTCACGCCGGCAAGGCGCTTCACAGACCAGGGTTTTGAACTTGGCAAGTTGGCCGTCCCGAAGCAGCGTGTCTGTCCCGCGCAGTGCTGTATACCAGGCGCGTTTCCGGTTGAAGCTGAGACCGACTTTGAGAGATTCCAAAAGTCCTTGTCCACTCTCGACCAGTGCGCTCACACCTTCATAACCGATTTTCGCTGTCTGGATCACCTCTCCCAGTCCCTCCTGAAGATGTCCGAGTCCTGTGATGAAGCCGTTGACGTCCAGACCTTTCACAGCGCTAACTAGCCCCGAGACGCCCTTCAAAACAATTCCTGTGCGCCGCACCGTTGCTTGCCAGGGTGACTCGTTGTCTGGGACGCACTGCAGCGCTTGGAAGGCGTAGGCAGCCTGATACGCCAAGTAAGGGTCACTGCTGCCTTGCAGCTCATTCAAATAGGCAGAGAGTGGCTCGTGCAGCTCTACACGCTTTAAATCTGAGACCTTGGTGTCGGCCATAGCATCCAGGACATTGGACACCGAGAGTGTCAAATGGTAAATATGGGCCGGAGACTGATTATGAGTGTCTTGTAGGCGGATGTTGAGGATACGTAAGATCGCAACTAGGTCATCAGTATCGAGGTAACCCGGGGAAGCGCCTTGAATCAGTTGCGCCAGCCCTTCGAGGGACTGCACATCCAGTAGGCTGGACTGTTCGATACCATTGACAAAGAGCATGAGTAAGCGTTGAAAATCATCCTTCTCGAGAACCGAGCCCAGGCATACGACTTCTGCAACGGCCTTGGCATCCTTGAGCTCATCGCGAGTGAATGCCCGGACCACATCTGTCGCCAGCGTCCTGAGTCTCTCCTTCTCCTCTGCATTCTTTTCTGTGGATTTCACCCAATTTCCTGCGGCTGGTTCAAAGACCTCTTCGGGTGACGGCATCACTTGCAGAAGGCCAAGACAGTAGGCGAGCTGGGAAGTATCGCTGAGTCGCTCATCTGCGTCTGGTAACGCGATCTTGACGGTGGGCTGACGCATGTCATCGGGAAAGATATCCTCAGGAACCCGTGCCATGTCGCGGCAGGCGCTATCGGTGGCAGAGGAAATTACAGGACCTGGGTCTTTTGTAGGACGCACATGACTGTTGAAGTCAGAGGACAGTCAACACATTGAGAGATGCATTAGGTACGACATACGATATAACCGGCTAATGCGAACAAGTAGAGAGCAGGTACTTGTCACTTACCCCCACTTTTCTGCCCTCTTGTAGCTGACCTGTGCCATTTCGCTATATCCTAAGCTCTCCAATAGGTTGGCGTGCTCGAGACAGGCGCCGGCGAATCCATCGCACAGGGTTTGATCCTCGACGGATAGAGGAGCTGTAAGAGTCCTTTTCACAGCTCTTTTCATCCGAGATAACGCGGCCTCCGCATCTTCGCACAACACTAAAGCAATTTCCTGATCCTTGGCTTTGCGCGCATTCTCCACGTAAACCTTGGTAAGCTCCAACTCCTTTTGTGGCGAGAGAGCCTTTCGTGGCGGCGAAAAAGTTCTGTCAAACATGTCGCTTCTCTGAGGGAGTTTCTCCTATTGTCATAGAGCAGATGACGGCGATATTAGTGACCTTGTGGTCGATTAATATACCTGTGCGAGTAGCCAGTATACGTACTTATACTTGACAAACACTTCAATAACGCAATGGAGGACCAATAAGTCGCAATGGGTTGGTATACTACGGACGCAGTGGGAGCAGAATGAGCTATGGTAAAAATAAACATTAATATCCATAGCAGCTGCATGAACAATATCATATGTGGCTGTTCTACCAAGTTTTGGCGCCCCACCTCGGAAGCGTCTATTCGACTCTTGTTTCCTTTGATTAGATGCAGAGGTAGTCCTGACGATTTGTCCTCTTCGCGCCTTCTAGCAGCCTAGCAGCGGTACCAACTGCCCATCGTGAAGCATGCAGGATTAATGACCTTAAAACATACCTGTAGGCTACTATTGAGTGACAAGAAACAGTGCCTCACCTCAACAGGAGTCTGTTTCTCGAGTCCTTTCACCAGCCGAGGAGGTGGTCTGTCCCTGTGCAATGTTCTCTACTCCAATTCTTTGTTCAAGACGGTCTGCACACGAATAAGGTAGTCGAATGGAATGATATTCGCTTCTCTCGTCACTTCTAGCAGAGATTCCTGTGACCACGAGAGAAGGGATTACTATCTATTGCACATGCATTAGCACTTTTGACTCGACTGTGGTTGTTCAGGCACACTCAAGGGTGGGGCTTTGGCAGATAAACTCTGTCTTTGTTACCGATGAGTCGCCACTGGACTATGCTTATTGAGATGGAACAGAGACGTACTTGAGACAGACGGAAGAGCGAGAAAAGATGAGAGAGATATGAGACAGTTTTTGATGGACTGAAGGAAGGTGAATGTGGGAAGAAGGGAAAGTGGGAAAGTGGGAAAGTGGGAGAAGAGGGGAAAAGAGTGCAACGACACACATCCATCGTCGCAGCATTCGCCAAACTTGCAGTCAGATTACTCCCTCGCCCTCGCGTAACATGTAATGGGCTCTCGGATGCAAAGAAGAGGAAAACAAAGATCATCGGTGAATTCGAATCTCCTATATTTTCTACATCAACTTTCGGTTCACTGGATTTCACCAGTGAGAATCACTAGCCTGAATCGCCCTAGACATCATCCTTCTGCACTGCAGATCGACCCACCTTTCTGTGGTACAAGATTGGGAGTATGGCGGTAGACGTGCTCTTGCTGTCTCAGCAGCCTCTGCAGCTGTGTTATCGCGAGCTCGCCACTCTGGGGTTGGAATGCATGTGTGCCAACGGCTGGTGTCAGGTATTATGCATGGGACGCATTGAAGGGCAGTGGCATGCGATGGAAAAAGAGTAAACAATTCGCGCCAAATATACCGCCGTGTTCAGGATGTGCCTAGCGAGACGAGAAGAGACGCGAGTACTCTCCCCAGCTCTCTTTCTCTTCTTTCTGATGTAAGCCTATACACATCAACCAAGGAGAGAAGGATGCGGCCGCTCGCCTCTCGTCGTCTCTAAAGTGTCTGCTGGTAGAGGAGATACAGGGTGCTCCGTACAGCAAGTCATGGATGTCATTGTATATCGGCACCAATTGGAAAAGTTTGGAGGTATTTAAGGTTTTAGGAGTTTAGAATGTGGATCCACACACCACATCGATTAGGTACGAATTTTGATATGCTGTGCTGGACGTGCACATCTCACTTTTAATGAAGTACATTTTGGACTCTGGTGAAGTATGCGACATAGTGTGCGCCTGCACAACACATGGTATTCGCTCCATGTTATCCTCTTGTCGGCTCCAGTGAGATGGGCTCAGCAGCCTCAGTCTCTATTATTCTCTTGACTCTGACTGGCGAAGAGGCTCCCTCGTCTCCGCCAGCATCCTCAGCGTCAATTTCTTCCATGGGGAGATGGGTGGTGCACCTGCACAATATGTATGCATCGCAGAGCATCTCTCTTATGGACAACAAATGATTGTAGCGGCCATGTCCGCTAACTGGCTCCTGAGTGGGTGCCGAGCGATTTGACCGCGTTCTCCAAAGAAAGGCCAGTCTTTTTAAGTCAGTGTCTGTATCTAGGATATCTGTTTACGATGCGTCATTTGAGCCCAAAGATCCGTAATGCCAAGGGTCTTGGTCTGCTTGCTTGTTCAACAAAAGTAATCATACCAATCAATCGTCTCTGTGCCTGGTGCCTGAAAGCTGTTTTGGCTAGACTAGCTCGTTCTGGTCGACTTGATTTATTGAGACGTCCTCTTAACCTTGATCTCGCTGAGTCATCCAAGCCACCCGCCAGAAAAAACATTCCACCTGTATGATAAAAAGAGGTCCTGTTGGCCGTAAGTTTGCTTCTTCACCCCACACTCTTTCGTACCCTTTTTCATCATGGCTGACGGTAAGGGGTCGCAATCCATCACTGCGTCGAACAGGATGTTCTCAACTACCCTTCACGGGGCGTACTTGCTCATTACATTGGACAGCTAAAGATACATTCACTCCTAGCATCAGCAGCCCTTTTTTCAAAGCACATTCATGAGTCATGACCTAACCTGTATGACTAATACCGTCACCTGCCTTTCACTTATGGATAATCGTAGGATCCGCTCAGTTCAACTTTCCCAAGGAGGAGGAGAAGATCCTCCAGTTCTGGCGCGAGATTGATGCCGTAAGTGGTCGACCCAGGATAAGTACAGGATTGCATATACCATACCATGCTACAGCCTATTGACCACAACCTGTCTCTCTGTTCGCCAATAGTTCAAGCGATCGCAGGAGCTCAACAAGGATAAGGAGCCCTTCGCCTTTTTTGACGGACCCCCATTCGCCACCGGGCTTCCTCACTATGGACACTTGCTCGCCGGTACCATCAAGGTATGTTTCTAATTGAAGGCATCAACACACCCTTCTTATTCGTTTCGATGCCATGTCCTCACTCTCTCTGGTTTTCCTCCGGTCTTTTCCTATTTTTTGCAGGATATTGTCACCCGTTTCGCTCACAGTACTGGCCACAGCGTCGAACGTCGTTTCGGTTGGGACTGCCACGGTTTGCCCGTCGAGTACGAGGTTGACAAGGCCTTGGGCATCACCGGAAAGGCCGATGTCATGGCCATGGGTATCGACAAGTATAACGAGGAGTGCCGCAGCATCGTCATGAGATATGCCAAGGAATGGCGCCAGACTGTTGAGCGTGCTGGACGCTGGATCGATTTCGACAACGACTACAAGACCTTGAATGTCGAGTTTATGGAGTCGGTCTGGTGGGTTTTCAAGACCCTTTTCGAGAAGGGTCAGGTCTACCGTGGAGTTCGTGTCATGCCCTTCTCAACCGCCTGCAACACCCCTGTCTCCAACTTTGAGGCTCAGCAGAACTACAAGGATGTCAGCGATCCCTCTGTTGTTGTTTCCTTCCCTCTTCTGAACGACCCCTCGGTCGCCTTCCTTGCTTGGACGACCACCCCCTGGACACTTCCCTCCAACTTGGCCCTGTGCGTCAATCCCAACCACGAGTTCATCAAGTTCTTGGACGAGGCGTCCGGAAACACCTACATCATGATCGAGAAGAGCCTCACGATGCTCTACAAGGACCCTGCCAAGGCCAAGTTCAAGATCCTTGGCAGAATGAAGGGTTCCGATCTTTTGGGTACCCAGTACGTCCCTCTGTTTGAATACTACTACAAGGAGTTCGAGAACACTGGATTCCGCATCTTGAACGACGAGTACGTTGATGAGTCTGCCGGTACCGGAATTGTTCACCAGGCCCCAGCGTTTGGTGAGGACGATTACCGCGTCTGTATCAACCACGGTGTCATCACAGCCGATGGTCATATCCCCTGCCCCGTTGACGAGTCTGGAAAGTATTTTGAGGAGATTACCGATTTCAAGGGTATTCACGTCAAGGAGGCCGACAAGTTGATCCAGAAGCACCTCAAGCAGGCGGGTCGCTTGATTGTCCAGACCCAGATCAACCATAGTTACCCCTTCTGCTGGCGTTCCGACACACCCTTGATCTACAAGGCTGTCCCATCGTGGTTTGTTCGCGTCCAGCCGATTGTCGACAAGATGTTGAAGAACAATGCGCAGTCCCGCTGGGTTCCCGGATTCGTTCAGGAGAAGCGTTTTGCCAACTGGATCGGCAACGCCCGCGACTGGAACATTTCTCGCTCCCGCTACTGGGGCACTCCCATCCCCATCTGGACGACCGAGGACTTTTCGGAGATGCACTGCGTTGGATCTCTACAGGAGTTGGAGGAACTCACTGGATGCGGCAAATTGACAGACATTCATCGCCACTTTATCGATCACCTCACCTTCAAATCGCCAAAGTCCGGAAAGGTCATGCGCCGTATCGAGGATGTATTTGACTGCTGGTTTGAGTCTGGATCTATGCCCTATGCCCAGCAGCACTACCCCTTCGAGAACAAGGAGACATTCGCGAACGGATTCCCTGCGGACTTTATCTCTGAGGGACTGGACCAGACCCGTGGCTGGTTCTACACTCTGCTGGTTCTTTCGACCCATCTCTTTGATACTCCCCCCGCTAAGAACCAGATTGTCAGCGGTCTTGTTCTCGCCTCGGACGGCAAGAAGATGTCGAAGCGCCTGAAGAACTATCCCGAGGCCAACATCATTCTGGATGCCTATGGTGCTGATGCGCTCCGTCTCTACCTCATCAACTCGCCCGTCGTCCGTGCTGAAACGCTGAAGTTCAAGGAGGAGGGTGTCAAGGAGGTGGTCACGAAGGTCTTCTTGCCCTGGTACAATGCCTACAAGTTCTTTGTCAACCAGACGGTTTTGCTGAAGAAGGAGTTCAGTCACGATTTTATGTACAACGCCTCGTTGAAGAAGAGTGACAACGTCATGGACCGCTGGATGTTGGCGTCGTGCCAGAGTTTGATCAAGTATGTCCGCGAGGAGATGACGAACTACCGCCTCTACACGGTCGTCCCTCGTTTGCTGCGCCTGATTGAGGAGTTGACGAACTGGTACGTCCGCTTCAACCGTCGCCGTCTGAAGGGAGAGAACGGTCTCGAGGACGCTATCCAGGCGATGAACACTCTGTTCGATGTTTTGTACACTCTTGTCCGCTGCATGTCGCCCTTCACACCCTTCTTGACTGAGAACATGTACCAGACGCTCAAGAACTTTTTGCCGGAGGACAAGAGCATCGTCGACAACCGCTCTGTGCACTTTTTGTCGTTCCCAGAGGTGAAGGAGGAGTACTTTGATGATGAGATTGAGCGGGCGATGTCGAGGATGCAGGCAGTCATTGAGTTGGGACGCACCATTCGTGAGCGCAAGACTATTAGCTTGAAGACGCCATTGAAGGAATTGGTTGTGATCCACCCTGATCCCCAGTACCACGCCGATGTCAAGGCCCTGGAGAGCTATATTGTGGACGAACTCAACGTTCGCACGTTGGTTGTTACATCGGATGAGGCCCAGTATGGAGTCAAGTACACTATCGAGGCGGACTTCCGATCGTTGGGTGCGAGGCTGAAGAAGGATGCTGTCAAGGTCAAGAACGCGCTTCCCAAGTTGAGCGAGGAGCAGATCAAGGACTTTATCAGGTCGAAGCAGATTACATTGGAGGGGCATGATCTGGGCGAGGAGGACCTGACGGTGGTGCGGTATTTCGAGTCGTCAGAGAACAGCATGGAGACGAACACGGACAAAGATGTGCTGATCTTGTTGGACGTGAAGCGGTACCCAGAGCTGGAGCAAGAGGGCCTTGCACGCGAGGTGATCAACCGTGTACAGCGTCTTCGCAAGAAGGCGAATTTGGAGCCGACGGATATGATCCACATGTACTACGAGTTCACCCAGGACATGAACAATGCATTGGAGCAGGTGATCAAGTCGCAGGAGGAGACGCTGGTGAAGGTATTGAAGCGCACGCTGTGCCCGATCGGGGACAAGAAGGGAGCGGCTGTGGTGATCATTGAGGAGGCGCAGGAGGTCAATGGATCGACCTTCAATCTGACTCTTGTGCGCGACTAGAGGGCCGGACAGGTGGAGGTAGTCGACATAGACAAGGAAGAAGAAAAAGAAAAGGAAATAAAACATTTATTCGGTAATGCATATGAGCACATGGGGATGGGGATGGGGATGGGGATATGGTTGGAGCACCGCCAGGAGGGGCTGTTCCTGAGAAGAAAAGGATGACCGAAGCGGAAACGAAACAGAGGTATGATATCATTGCGGCATCAACTAAAAAATAAGAAAAATAAGAAAAATACGTATAAAGGGAACAGAGGCACGGGAGAGAGGGATCGGCTGCATGCCACGCAGCAACATCGCTTCTTACTTCCTGCACTCCCCCATTCGCCTTTGACTTCCATCCTCATCCTCCCATCCCGCTCTCTCCCTATACCCTCACCCACACTCTTCCCTTTCCTTCTCTCCTTCCCACTCCTTTCCTGCAGCTCGACCCAAAGCCTGCCATGGAGTCCGCCCCGGACAACGGCCTCTCGGCCCCCTCCCCCCTCGCCACCCTCCTCTCCTCCGCAACACACTCCCTCGTTACAAAGGCGCTCGAAACAGCCGTCGCCACCGCCACCACAGCCGCAACCCACACCCTCCACCAACAGCACCACAACCACGACCACAACCACGACCACAACGCGTTCGAGGCCAGTCCAGAGGACCCTGTCTCGCCTTACGGGACCTTGCCCCTGCTGCGGTCGCTCTTCTCCTTCTCGGTCTCCGTCCTCGGCTTCATGACCATGACCCTGCCCACTGCCCTCTACCGCCTCCTATCCTGGTCCTTCACCCTGCACCTAACCTTCACCACCCTCCTAATCGCCGTCGCCCTTCTGTGTCTCCTCGCCTGGACCGTGATCCGCTACCGCGTCCTCACAAAGTACTCGCGTCTGCCGCATACCAGCCTGGGAAAGCACGGGTCCTCCTTTGATCTGCACCCCGACAACCCCTTCAAAAGTCCACAGGAGGAGAAGGAAGGCTTGAGCTACCCGGACGAGTTCCTGAGCGCCTTCCTCTCCAGCATCAAAATCTTTGGCTACCTCGAACAGCCCGTCTTCCACGAGCTGGCCAGACATCTGCAGACCCGTCGCCTACCCGCTGGAGATACCATCATGCAGAGCCCGGATATGGAGCGTTCCTTCTACATTGTTGTCGATGGATGTGTGCAGGTCTACGAGAAGGTCGTCAAGGACGAGGAGGATGAACACTATCAGGAGGAGGAGGAGGAGGACGGCGACACTTCTTCCTGGGACGACCCCCACCACGGATACCAACTCCTGAACGAGGTCAAGAACGGAGGCACGCTCAGCAGTCTGTTCACCATCTTGACGCTATTTACGGAAAACGTTAAATTGCGCCACGAGGATGAGCCCTTGAAGGAGTTCAAGCGATCTAGGTCCACCTTAGGAGAGGACGACGTCTCTGTTAATAGCTCAGCCCTTGGCAGCGATCACGACCAACGCAGAAAACAGGAGGGAAACAACAAGTGGAAGCATTCGCCTGCTCACGGCTCCGGTCTCCGGACCAAAGGCACCATCCACACTCCGACCAGCCCACTCTCTAACCCGGACCACATGGCAGTCTTTGAGGACGACGGCGCCGAGATTCAGGAGAGATCAGCAGGAGAGGGCATGGACCGAACGCCGCGACAGGTGCATATCCAAGGATTCGAGGATGCAGACCCAGACCGCCAACAACGGCGGCCACAGGCGCCAACGAAATCCGGCGTTGAGACCAAGGATTATCAGGCATCCAAGATGAAGCGTCGGGTCATTGTGGCAAAAGCGATGGTGGACACGACCCTGGCTGTCATCCCTGCAGAGGCATTCCACCGTCTGACCCAAAAGTTCCCTCAGGCAGCTGCTCATATTGTGCAGGTGATCTTGATCCGCTTTCAACGCGTGACCCTCTTGACTGGACACAAATATCTGGGCCTGACTAAGGAGCTGCTACGCATGGAGAGGAGCATCAACGAGATTGGAAGCTATGGTCTACCGCCCAACTTTTTCCGACCCAAAACAATGGAGTATCTCAAGGCCAAGTTCAGCACCGTCCGGGAAGAGAGCGACGACGACGACGATCGGCCGATTGCTATCAGGATGAAGAACGCGCGCAGGGCTGCCAGCCCTTTGGTAAAGGTTCATCCTGTGGGGGGGGGGGGGGGGGGGTTTGTGTCGTACTCGCCCTACTATTGAAGATGGTGCTAACATCTAGCCTCTGCGGTGTATTCTTGCTGAATGAAACTGACTGCAGACTAGCACACGTCCTACGGAAAGAACGTCTGGGTACGAAAGCCCTAATCCTATGTCTCCAATCGATGAGAGCGGCGACCATATTCGTCACGGATCAGGATTCAGCGCCTTGCTGGGGGACCAAAGCGAGGAAGAGGACAGCTATCTGCGGGATCAGGTCATGGAGTGTCTTTCTCGAAGTATCGGCCTTGTTCAGACATCACCTCCGAAACCCAACGCCAGTCTACGCCCGGATCTGAAACCGATAGGCAGCTCGGATTATTTCGCTGCCATGTTCCAGGCAAGTCTGAACGGTGGCCCAGGTGGACCTCCTAGCGGACTAGGAGGGTTACCAATGCGAAAGACTGGATCGTCAAACTCGGACAATATCACCATTGGAACGGACGACCTAAACACCTCCAACTCGTCCTCGACGGTCCCCTCAGTGATGAGTGAGATGGAGAACGATGTCGAGATCATGTACTTCCCCGCTGGGGCCAACCTGGTCGAGGAAGGCGAGCGCAACGCAGGGTTGTTCTTCGTTATCGACGGCGTGCTGGATGTCTCTATCCTGCGCAGGCAGGACATCAAGTCGCAGACGACGGATACACCGACCGAGCAACCAAAGAACGCCTTTGGTCACCATTTGTCATCGTTGGATCTGAAGGCAAATCTCACGTCGCCTACTGTCACCAAATCACCGCCGGCAAAGTCCAGCAGTTCGTCTATCCGCAAGAAACAGAGCCATGCGTTGTTCTCGATCCAGGCAGGTGGATTGGCCGGCTATCTCTCTGCGTTGTCTGGATACCCTTCGTTCGTCACAATCAGTGCCCGCACGAACGCCTTTGTGGGATACCTGTCCAAGGCCGCGCTGGACCGCGTCATGGAGCGTAACCCCACCGTCCTTCTCACGCTCGCCAAGCGTCTCATCACCTTGGTGTCTCCTATCGGTATGTATCGTTCCAGCCTTCTCAATGTTGGCGTTATTCTTTGTGCAGACAACTGTTCACTCACCGTATGGCTTCTTTCTCTTTCTCTTTCTCTCTATCTCTCTCTCTCTCTCTTTCTTTCTCACTCTCTCTGCTGATGGCTATCGGTTATAGTGCTTCACTTGGATTACGCGATGGAGTGGATGCAGGTCTCTGCCAGTCAGGTACTACATCGCCAGGGGGACGAATGCGACTCGATTTACATTGTCCTGAACGGTCGACTTCGAACGATCATCGAAAAGGAACCGGGCAAGATTGAGATCTTGAGCGAGTACAGTCAGGGCGAGTCCGTCGGAGAGATGGAGGTGCTCATGGGCACAGCCTTCCCCTCAACCCTGCATGCTATTCGTGACACAGAGGTGGCCAGGATGCCCAAGACACTGTTTAATGCGCTCGCACTGCGGCACCCGGAGATCACCATCAGGATTTCGAGACTGATTGCTCAACGTGCGAGTGATGCCATGGGCAGTGGAGCCAACCCCAAGGCTGTTGGGGTAACACCCGACTCGGCGATCAATAACTCGAATTTGAGGACCATTGGTATCATACCTGTCTCGTCGAATGTGGCCGTCAGCGAGTTTGCCGATCGACTGAAGACAGCGTTACTGGGGATCGGATCGACCTGCACACTGCTGAACCATAGCACGGTTATGAATCTGTTGGGCAAGCATGCGTTCACCAAGATCGGCAAGCTGAAACTGGACAGTTGGTTGAACGAGCAAGAAGAGATGTCGCAGATTGTACTCTACCTCGCGGACGGCGGGTTGACCTCGCCCTGGACTCAGACCTGCATCCGACAGGCGGACTGTATCCTGTTGGTCGGCCACGGAGATGAGGATCCGACGGTGGGAGATTATGAGAGACTCTTGATCAGCATGAAGACGACGGCCCGCAAGGAGCTGGTGCTCCTGCATGCGAACCGACATTGTGCACCCGGATCGACGGCTGCGTGGCTGAAATCGAGAGTCTGGGTGCATGCACATCATCATGTCCAGATGCCTTTCAGGGGGCCGACGATGCTCGGTGCGACTTCCAGGAAGAAGACGATCATGAATTTGAAGGATCATCTGGAAAAGTTCTACACCAACATTCGGCACAACAACCCGAACAAGAGTCCGGCTTTCCATGGAAACAGGAGTGATTTTGCCAGACTGGCAAGGCGCTTGACAGGTCGTACCGTCGGACTGGTCCTCGGCGGAGGAGGTGCCCGTGGTATCTCGCATATTGGAGTGATCAGAGCGTTGGAAGAGGCTGGGATTCCGATCGATATCGTCGGGGGCACGAGCATGGGCGCGTTCATCGGAGGACTGTACGCACGTGAGTCGGATAACGTGGCTATTTTTGGAAGGGCCAAGATGTTTGCGGGTCGCATGGCGGCCAAGTGGAGGATGGTTGCAGATTTCACCTATCCGGTGACATCGTGGACGACAGGACATGCCTTCAACCGCGGCATCTGGAAGTGCTTCAGCGACACGCAGATCCAAGATTTCTGGCTGTCGTATTATTGCAACACCACCAACATCACGTTCTCGAGGATGGAGATCCACCAGGCAGGATACGCATGGCGCTATATCCGAGCATCGATGTCGCTCTCTGGATTCTTGCCCCCGCTGTGCGATAACGGCCACATGCTGGTGGATGGAGGGTACATGGACAACTTGCCGGTCGAGTTTATGAAGTCCCTGGGCGCGAATACGGTCTTTGCGGTGGATGTGGGCAGCGATGATGACACGACGTTGCAGTACTATGGTGACAGTCTGTCGGGATGGCTGGTGTTGTTGAACCGCTGGAACCCGTTCTCGAACGTGTACCGCAACATCCCCAATTTGGCGGATCTGCAGTCGAGGCTGGCGTACGTGTCGAGCGTGAAGCAGCTGGAGGAGGCGAAGAGGACACCGGGGATGTTCTACCTGAAGCCGCCGGTGCAGGATTTCGGGACGTTGGAGTTCGGGAGGTTCCTGGAGATTTGTGATGTCGGGTATGAGTACGGTAAGGAGATGTTGGAGAAGTGGAAGGCCGAGGGTAAGCTGAGCCATTTGTTCTTGGAGAACGAGATGATGAAGAGTCGGCGCGTCAAGCGTGTCCGTCGCAACTCCATTTAAAAAGCAGAAAAAAACGGCACAAGAAAAAAATAAAATAAACTTTTGGCTTTGGTTACACATTTCTGTAGCCAATAGAATGAGTGAGAGATAATTCGTGAGCGCATTTTTTTTTTTTTTTGTAACTTGTTATTTTACAGACAATGTCTACACAAGAGAGTCTAGAAGACACCTCGCTACCGCAAGATGAGAACGAGTGCCACACCAGCCAGATACGAGAGACCCTGCATGCTCAACTCGGACAGGAACCATGGCCTCGCCTCCAAGGTCTTTGCCGCATGCGAATGGGCCGGCTTGTGTTTCTTCTTCTTGTTCTCGTTACTCTCAGCCTCCTTCGCGTTCTTCTCAGTCCCCTCCTTACCCTCCTCATCCTCCAATCTCTGGTTACTGCCCTGAGGTGCCTTCTTCTTCTTCTTCTTACGCTCCTTTTCCGCAGCCTCGAATTCCTCATCCTCGGCCCTCCGTCTCAACAGGATCTCCTCCAGCCCCGGTTGGTTGGCTCCCACGTCCATCGCAAAGGATCCGACACTCATATGTTGACCGATATGGGCACCCGGGTCCGCGACCGAATCTGGGGAGATGGGACTAGGTGAGTAAGCCCAACAGAAATCCTGCTCCTCGCCCGGTGTGAGCTTGTAGTCCAGATTCCTGGTCCGCACAGGACGTGTGAACTGGACGACGAAACGGTCTTGGTCTGGGAAGACAGCCATGGCAGCAGTGGCGGTAGTAGCAGCATCAGTATCTGAATTGGGATTGTGGAGCACGTACTCGCCCTCCGGGTACAGGTTCGCCTCCCCGGACTTGTCCCCGTTATGGTGACGGCCCACGAGCTGAGGCTCGACGTAGGCATGGCTCATCCGACGGGAGAGCACCGCCCCACGGGGCCCACCGCCGTGCTCGGGAGTGAGGTTCGGCCAGAAGATCAGGAGATCGGCCATGGTCATCGCGTAGCCGATCCCGAGCGAGATCCAGCCCGTGGCCGCTAGAGATCGTTCGAGATGGAAGGTGGCAAAGTGGCCATCGGACGACAGAGAGACGTTCACACAGAATTGTGGGGTGCAGTGGTGTGCACCGAGGACTTGAGGGATCAGTCCGCGCTTGCGGAAGGAGTCAGGCACCTTGGGGAATCCAGGGACTGCAGATGCTTCCGCGAGATTGAGAGATGCTGGGGTTGCTTCTGGAGACGGCGCTAGGGCTGATTCGGGAGATGACGCTGGGGTTGGTTCCGGAGACGGCTCTGTGTCGTCTTCTTCGTCTTCTTCGTCTTCTTCGTCTTCCTCTTCAATGTCTTGATCGTCTTCCTCGTCATATTCCTTGCCGTCTTCGGGGATGCTCACGTCCTGGGCTTCATCCTCTGGATCGAATGCGAGGACCCTTTGATCCGATGGAGGCGAAGATATATCGGGAGTCGAGCGAGCCAGTTTAATTCCATGGTGGGCATCGAAAGCAGCGAACACCCCTGGGGTTTTGGTTTCATCCACGACGACCAACATGTCTTTGAGCGAGGGGTTCTCGATACGACTGTTATCCAGAATGAATGTATTCTGGTGGTTCTCTTGCTGCTGCTGCTGCTGTCTGGTTGCCGGGTTAGGGCTGACATGGTGATGATGATGATGTCCCAGGACACGGTTTCGTGTTCGATCTCCTCGACTACCCGAAGACCTCGCGGACCCTTCTGCTACTCCAGCAGTGAGGACAGATGCGTCCGAGACACTGAAGAATCCTTGTGCGTCCACGTCGAGGTTCTCATAGTTCTTGTTCAGTTTGTTGACGACAAGCATCTCGCCAGTCTGTTTCTCGATCACCTTCTTGGCCGCTTCTTCGCTGTCGATCATTGAAATCACCTTGACATCCCCTCCTCCCTGTGGGGCCTTGGTCCTTGGCTGATCATCAGGTTGCGGTAGTTGAGTTTGCTCTTCCTTGTATGCCTCCAACCCGGCCTGTGCATCCGTTCGGTACTGGTCCACAAGCAGCGCGGCTGTTTCCTCTGGAAAGGCCTCTCCCTGACCAGAGGGCGCGTCCATGCCGCTGTCGAGCTCTACGTCCTGCACCAATCCCGCTTCACCGCCCTCCTTAGCTTCCTCCCTCTTGCTCCCATCCTGGATCTCTGCATCCTTGGGCTCCGCATCGTCCTCCACCACACCTTCCGGCCCAGTCTCTTGATCTCTCAACAGCGGAGATGATTCCTCTGCAGGATTGATCCCAATAGCATTAGATGCTGATGCCCACACAGCCTTCAGCAACTCGAGTCCATGCTGATATAACGTATTCGACGTCTCTTGATTCTCATGCTCCCCAGAATGCCCCTCGCGCTTCCGATCCGCGCCCTCTTCCAGTCCTTGGCCCTGACGCTCGTGCTGTTGCTGCTGCTGTCCAAGTTGCTGAGGACCACCATCGACACCATCCTCCCCATCCCCCCCAAGGCTCCCCCGGTCTGCAAAATTGCTCCTCCCCTCGTTCGGGTACATCGCCTCCAGCACCTCGACCGGCGGCACCTGATGATCCATTTCGAACCGCATCTCCGTCCGTGGCTGTCCCAGCTCATCTCCCTCTTGACTCAACTCGGTTCCTTGTGGTGCTTGAACGGGTTTGGCGACCCCGTTGATGACAGGAATCATGACCATTGGAGGTCGATCCATCGACGCCATCGTTGACCAGTGTCCCTTTTCGTCGTTCGCGTTCGCTTGCAAGGACGATGAGGTGCCATCGCTGTTTCCTGAGTAACCCGACGACACTTTTACGAATTAAAAAAAAAAAGAAAGAAAGAAAGAAAGAAAAAAAACCCGTTAATTTCCAGATACTCATCGATCAAACCCATAGGCCATTATCATCCATTCTTTATCTACCGCTTTTTTTTTTCTTTTCTTTTTTCTTTTTTCTTTTTTCTTCTTAGTACCTTGGTTCCGCGAACCGATTTGACTTGTTTCTACAGACACCAGCAGATGCGCCTGAGAACCGACCACCAGAACTGCGACTCCCAGCAGGAGTACTCGTTTGGTAGACATGGAGAATTCGGATGTCATTGCAGTCGTCGTCGTCCTTTCTTTGTGGATAGCCATTGTGCACTAGAGAATATTATTTTGGTCGCGTTCAATTCATAGAATGATGATACTGCTGCTGTTGCTACTGCTGCTGCTACTGCTGCTGCTATTGTTGTAGGTGGGCAAATCGAAGGCCTACACGACTGTGGGAAGTAATCAGGCAAAAGAGGTGATAAGGAATATAGAAATGGATATCTTGAATATGTTCGACATAGGTCTTCAGGAAAAAGGGGGGAATAGAGAGATGCCATCGTCAACATTCCATCCCCAACCTGCCTTCCAAGTGCCTGAAAAAAGGGGAGGGGTTATGGCGAAAGGAGGAGGCAATTGTGGTCATGATCGCTACCAACACCTCTGATTGTCCCCTCAGCCTGTGAGCTCGGGTATTATATTTTCTTCGGATTTATTTTGTGCTTTAATCTCTATGTAGTCTTCGCTGCGCCCTTTGTTCTTTTTTTTTCTGCACAACTAAAACAGATCCAACAAGTCGTTCACCGCCGATGATTGCGTGCTCGCTGGCTTTGGTTGTTGTGCCTGCTGCTGTTGGCCTGCTGGCGAACCAAAGCTCATTCCGGCCAATCCACCCAAATCGCCAAAGTGATTCGTCGGGCTCTGTTGTTGGCGCTGTTGCTGTCCATTCATGTCGCCCATGCCCGTCATACCACCGAATACGCTACTTGATGATCCCATGTCCGACGACATGTCAAAGAGGTCTGCGCTGTAATTAGATCCGCCATTGCTGGCCGGTTTGCTACCAGAAACAGGCGGCGATGTGTATGCTGGCTCCGATGAACTGAAGTCCAAATCCAGCAAATCCGCCATCGCGTTCTTAGGCGCCTCTGTTCCTGCTCCGGCAGCAACAGGGGAGTCCTCGCCCGTAATTTGTTCCTCATCTCGTGCACTATAAGACATCGAGGGAAATAAAAACATTAGCACACATTCATGTTCCATAGTCCATCCTCTAAAATGAAGCAGCGACGAAAGACATACTCAGCAACGGCTGCTTTGCGAACGGCATCTGCACCATAGGCCTTATTGCCCATGAACGCCGTGGGAGGCTTGTGATATACTGAGGCCAACGTCGAAATGTTATTGATCAACTCGTCCATCAAAGCAGGCGAGATCTTGTTGGCACTCGATTCGGCCGAAATTGGCGGCTTATCGGAAAGGACCACGGCCTTGGCAGCCTGGGGATCTGTCGAAAGCAATCTCCAGTAGACGTAGGCTCTATCTCTCGTGTCGGGATTGTCAATCTCCTGAGTAGCCGTCTGAAGGACTCTGTGGACAATTTCCTGTGATTGCGCGGGCTTCTTCAAGAACAGCTTAACTGTTGCTGTGAGGAGCTGCAGTTGAACTTGAGAATTTTCCTCGAGGAATGTCTCCAAAAAGTTTTCAATTAGCTCATCCGCATTTTCGATTCGTTCTGCGTACTCTCCAATGATCCAGATAAGCGATCCTTTTGCTTCGGGCTCGTCAAGTGAGTCGAGGCTCTGACAGAGTGTGGGAATAATAGCCTCGTAGCGCTTAGGATACTTGCGGAAAATGTCCTGTTATATGTCACCCAGTGGTACCACCACAACGTCCTATTAGTACTATGCCAGAATACAGTGCTTCGTGCCCAGTCGTCTTGTTATCATGAATGGTACGTACCTTGATGACAATAATGGCTTCCTGGACAACATAGTTGACCTTGGTATTGATGAGATCCAGGAGCACATTGACACATCTCTCTGAAGCCTCGTCAATGATAATCGCACAACGTCCGATAGCATGAACTGCTTTGCGCACGAAATCGACATCGACCTCCGAGGCATATCTATAATTAGCAGACATCGAGCGCAGAATAGTCAGTACCGCGACCCTGAAATGTGTCTTTTGTCTGCAGCCCAATCCAATAGGAGGTTCCATATGAATCAACTACGTACTCCTTGAGCTCAGAGAGAATCTGATCGATGTTCCTGTCGTTGCACAGCTTGATCATAATCTCCAGTTTCTCGCGCTTGACGTATGGTGGGTCGTTGTACTTGCAGAAGAAGACGCGGACATCATTTTGGAGGATGTCCGGACGCTTTTGCAAGATCAAGTTGATGTTCCTGAGAGAGACATATTGAACTTCGGGCGCAGATGCCAGCAGCGATACTAAAATGCAGAAAAGAAAAATAATTGTTGGGCGTGAGCGCATGAACCAAACAACGTGCGGGCATAGATACCCAATGGAGTAAATCGGCATCGACTCGCAGACTTACCAAGAGGTGGCGACATCTTTTTGATCAAAGCCTTCACAAAGTCATCGTTCTTGATGTATCTCAAGAAGATCATGAGGACTCGAATAGCGGACAAGACCACAGATCCATTGGCGTGCTGTAACCTGGGGACGACTCTCTCGCAAACGTTCTCTGCCTCCTTGGAATCCAATGGCCTGTAATCGGCGAGAGAAGTCAAGATTGCGATCTGACCCCATTCCGTGCACTCGTTCAATGCCGCCAACATTTTGTTCATGATCGCAACGTTCACCACAAAGATATCCTTGCTGGCGGAAGACTCCTGCATCTCTGCCAGGGCCGTCACAGCGTTTGCAACGACCATGGGGGTCGAATCCGAGATGAGATCCTGCAACGTGGCGACAAATCCGTTTTCAATGGCACGTTCCTGATCCAGATCCCACAACTTGGCGACACAAATGGCGGCCGTTTTGCGAACGTATGGGTTGTCGTCCTGGAGACACTTCCTCAGAGGCTCGCACAAGTGATCCAGAATCTTGTCCACACGAATACATCCCATTGTACGGATAGCCAAGGCGCGGATCAGTGGATTGACGTGATCAGTGTCCTGAAGACGTGAGAGAAAAGAAATTGAGCCGGTGAGAACGAGGGTGAACATCGCCAGGCCCCATAATAGTGCAGGTGCGTCATTATTCGGCGCTTACCTTGACAAAAGTATTGACAGCCAAGATGACTAGATCCGGGTTCGACTTGGCATAGTTCATCAAGTACAGGTAGACCAGTTTTTTCTATGCGAATCGTACGCGGCACCATTCAGAATGTAAAATGTCGTGTCAGCCTAAAGCACCTCTAGCTCCTTCTCGCTTCAGATGTGAGGCATACCATTGCATGCTTTCCGTACCATCTCCAAGTCTTCGGTCTGCATGTTCTTGACGACCTGCGGGAACAACGAACTGACATCCTTTCCAACTGTCATATTCGCGATAACCCGCTTGACTGCATCCTTGCGTCTCTCGCGGTATTCGCTGTTCAGGTCCACCAGCAGCTCAGCATTCTCGCCTGGATAAAAGAGGAGGGGGGGAGGGGCGTTTCAATCGAGCCAGTTGAGGGTGTTAGAGACTTCTGTCGTAAGGACGTGCGAAGAAGAGGCAGCACAGGGTGATGAATGGCTACCTTTTGTGCTGGTGGCGAAGAACTTTGGTTTGAAGGCGTCGATATTCATAGGAGGATGTGGGTTGGGCGGATGAGAAGGGAGGATGGCGGGGGGTGTGTGTTTGATGAAAGAAAGGACGATGAGACACCAGCAGCAGAGAGATGAGAATCGATGATGAGAACGAGAGGCGAGGTCCCTCGCGTAGAGTGCACCCCGAGAGCATCCACGTGACATAGTCGAGGGCGGCCTTGTGAGTCGTCCTTCATGCTCAATGGACATGCTGCTATTCGCCTTGAATCTACGAAGCCAAAGAGAGGACGCGATTGTAGCGACTTCACAACACTAACCATCCGGTACGTCTGTTTAAAAAGGCGAGTGCGAGACGCAATACATACCCTATATCCGCAGGCTGATGCGCCTCTCGGGCGGTATCATTTCACTCGACATTGATGTCGCCCCTGAGGATCGCCTATATTCCTGAAAGTCTCAGCATGCACGTCCCTATCCCCCCCCCCCCCAAAAAAAAAAAAGATCCAGCGACAGCGGTGCCTTCCTAGGAGCACGTGTCATATGAAAAAACTGATAGGCGACGTGTTTGCCTTCGAACAGTATTCTCAGGTTGAACGCGCTACCTTTGCCCTCACCCTCATGCACTCCTCCAGGCAGTACTACGCGTGTATTTGTGTATTAAGATGCTATAATGATACGTCTACAAATTGAACGTTCGCTGCTGCTGCTTCTCAGCTTTCACAGCTCCTGCTACGTTCTTACCCTCTTTTACGCCTTCAGGGTTGATCTTGGTCTTCAATTTGCCTTTTCTCTCTCTACCCCGCCATCTCCTCCTGCCACGGTCGTGCGCAACTCATGCCACACTTCATCACTACTAATCCCTGTGTCTCCAGTCTCACTGCTAAGTCCCAGTGTCAACCCCACAGAGTAGCCAACGCTCATCTCGCCGATCCCAGAAATAGTATTAATTCCGGAGATTGACGCCCTGAATGGGCGCTGACGTCCCAGTGCCATCGGTTTTGCGTCCTAGGAGTCCAACGGACTTTCGTGCAATGACCCCGCGTTACTGGCCGTATATGTGCTCAAGGGCCGAGCATGTACAGAAGCCTGGTACTGCTGTTTCTCCTGTTGTGCCTGTGCGTTCAGTTCAAACGCACGTCCGCCCTTGATGTTCTGCGATAGCTGTCGGTCCCTCAAAGCCCTTGTGCGCATAGAGATTGGTGTAGGGATCGAGGCTGAATCCATCAGCAGAGCCGCTTCTGAGCCGACGTTGGCCATACTCGAAAGTGACATTCCCGAGTCGGGAGTTGAATAAAGTGATTGACCAAGGATTCTAGATTTTTGTGCAGCTGGAGAGTTGTTATAGGTCGTCGGCGACGTTGATGTGGTCGAGTACCCGGAGGAGATAGACGGAGATGTGGGAGTAGGCGAATCCACATACTCTGAAAGCACACCGCTGGCGAAATGGTCCCGTGAGCTTTGCTGCTCTAGTGGTCCTGCTATAGTCATACTATTCAACGGGAGCGAAACTACCGAGTCGCCATCTTGCTGTGGTTGCTGGTCTCGCTGTTGCAAGGCCTCCTTTTCGACTTCAGCTAAGGGGAATTGATACTCTTGCTCTTTTATCTGCACTTGTTGTACTGCACTGTTGATATTGATATTTGATGCCTCGCTCATACTGATCAACGAGATTTGGTCCTCGTCCGGATTGAACCTTTTCTGTCCAACGAGGTCGCTGGGACTCTCAGGGCAGTAGGCCTTCGTAGGAGCACTAGATATGTTCTCGACTCGAACGGAACTGTTCCAGGTCGATAATACACCATCCGGAGTTGTGCTGCTCGCATTATTCTTGCGCTCACGGGCATTGCCTGCAGACCCGGCGCGGAGCAGAGACTTGCCGCCGGAGGCAGGTTGGCTGAGCGAATGTGAACGTTTGACCTTTGTGAAATCATAGACAGTGAACTTGTCTTCCATCATCTGCACCTCTGCCGAGAGCTCCCTCTCTGGGCTCGTCTGAGCTCGCTTCTTAGCCTTTAAGGGATTGTCCTCCATCAGAAGTTCTTCCAATTCATGAGTCGCGTCAAAATTGGCGCGTTTGGACTATAGGGTGAACAGTGCAGGACGTTTAGGCATCGTATTTGACTGGGGAAGGTTCCATAAAATCCATTATCGCCTACAACACTAAACTTACATCAGGCTCAAATGGAGGAATGGCCTCTTTTGATACGAGTTTGCCCCACTCGATGCCTTGGAACCATGGGTGACTCTTGATCTCATCAAGCCCTCCCGACGTGCATCCGAGTCGCTTGTTGATGTCTCGCTCGCATAGCTGAGATAATATGGTTAACATTCGTGCTAAACGTGTGTACACAAAGCTACTTGATACTGAAGCGGATTATCGAGAGTATTACCCTTGAGAGTACATCGAGACACGGAGCGCTGACTATAGTCTCCACGTTCTTGGGGAAAGGAAGAGGATCGTACAATATTGAGTTCGTCAACAAGTCATTGCTCTTTCCTCTAAATGGACGCTGTTCAATGAACGCAAAAAGCAGTGTATGTCAGATAACTCTGTACAAATCCGCAGGTCAGGCACGCGAACGGGAAAAGAATCATACCCTCCCAAAGAGCAGCTCAAACATGACCACGCCCAGGCTCCACCAATCCACTGACTCGAGATAGCCCATCCTGAGTAGAACTTCTGGGGCCATATAAGCCATGCTTCCGGCTATTGACATCAACGGCTTTGCTGGATTGAAGTAGACTGCAATGTTAAAGTCCGTCAGATGGACATGCCCATGCTCGTCCAGCAGGACATTGTCTGGCTTCAAATCCCTTTGTTCGTATAAAAAAAAATAAAAAATAAGAAAATGAATGTTATATTTACAGTACAAGGTGCTGGTTGGTATCTTGTTATCTTACTAGTCGTTTAACCGCTCACTCACCTATGAATAATCCTCCGTGCATGCAACGCATCCAGTGCCAGGGCCAACTCTGCGACATAAAACCGAACAACATCTTCCTTCATTGGTCCAGCTCTCTCCAAATGGAACCGAAGATCTCCACCCAGCATCAAGTCCAGTACCATAAACATATTTTCGTCGTCCTGGAATGCGTACCGAAGATTACAGATCAACGAGAACTCGACCTCTTCCAGTAGCCGCCGTTCCTGGATAATGTTCTCGACCGCACGCATGCGGATGCATTTTGCCTTGTTAATGTACTTGAGAGCATAAATCTCCTTGCTCTTTTTGTGCTGCACAACACGGACCTTGCCAAAGGCGCCCTTCCCCACAGAGCGAAGCAGATGGAAGTGCGAAAGCTCGACTAGTCCACATTTTTCATCCACAAAACCACCCGTGTTAGATTGCAAGCCAGAGAGGGTTTAAAAGGAGGCGCGTGTACAGCAAACCCGCGGCCGCTAATAGGTCGTTCTCAACCGTGCACACTTACTCTCAGAGTTGAAGTCAATTGCTTCTTCTTTACAACAGCTTGCTCCCATTGCTAGTTTCGTGAAACGGGTGTAGATGACGATGCTAACTGTGTTTGCTTCCTGTTCAGGGATGGACGGCTCAATATGATCTGTGTGGATGTGTAATTGTGCTCTCTAATCACAAAAGCCCGATGGGGTCTTGCTACGTTCCTACGAGTTCACGTTTGCAGGCGAGTTCGGTCAATCAACTGTTGGACGTAATTACAGGTCAAACGAGAGGATCCCAGAGAATGCATGCATCAAAAAAAAAATTGAAAGGGGGCGGATTGCTATAGATGGAGTTATCAAGGGGGTGCGTAAAAAACATTGGGTCGGGCAGAGTCAGAGTTCATAGTGAGACGAGAGATAGGTCCCAGAGGTGCATGATGAACACGAGTATATTTCCATGATAGGAGTTAGGAAGGGGGAAAGGATCTTTGGTGAACTGTATATAGAGAGGACGAAATGGATAACACTATATCAAAGTTGTCCTGTCTCTGCCTGACAGTAGCGGAACTATGGTGTTCAATGTGGCAATAGTTGAATGAGTTGATAAGAGTCTTTGTCGTAGTTGTGGTCGTGAAGCCGAGCGTTGCTGTGGTGCTCCAGAGGGAACGTTGTCCAGATGCGGCATTCTTCGCCTGAACACAAATATGGAAAAGTAAACTGAGAGGGACCAAATTTCATGTGGAGGGATAATGATGAACTTTGCGGTGCAGGGCAGGGCAGGGCAGGGCAGAGCAGTGGGGTTTTTATGGAAGATAACATGCAGAAGAATGATTACACACAGGGCAGATGCGGTATACACAGGGGAAAAATTTCTTAGAAAGCGTGAAAAAAGGTGCAGGTGGAAGAAAGAGAGAAAATTGTGTACGGGCGAGAATGTTCAAGGATGAAGAGACCAAGGAGGTACGACTAAAAGAGAGGAGGAGTGAGAGCGTGCGAGGAGTTCTACAAAATGGATAAAGAGACGAGTGTATGGAAATGAATGTGATGATTAATGGATGGACGACTTCGGGCTGTCCCAGACGTCCAAGGTGGCCACCGAGAGCAGCCTTCCCAATACGCTAGATTGGACTGGCCAGGACTGGACGGCCATGGCAAAAGGGTCGCAGAGGCATGTGTATCGTAGCAACGCCCCAAGCAAATAAAGGGGGATGGGGGCGTCTACAGTAAAGTGTCGCAGATTCCAACTACATGTATCGTGCAAAAAAAAAAGTGTCCTCTGCACCGTAAACGGAGCCGCAAGAGGACTTGTTGCAACGGACACTCAACTAATTTAATTTGAAGTTGCAAACACACGTTAAAGATATGCTGAAACTATGAATGTAATGTAAACTATTACGTTTGCTATTCTAGTTTGACAAGAATTAGTGCATCCTGGTATTTTCGATCTCGTCAATCATTTGCTCGTACTCCTTCAGCCGAGACGGGCTTCTATCGTTAAAGGTGTGGGTATCCATAGCATGTTGCTGGTGCTGATGCTGTTGTTGCTTCTGCTGTCGAATGTGTGAGAGGTACTCTTCCTCATTGTCGCCCTCGCTGCTGTCGCTATAGTCATAAAACTGGTTCTGATGGTTGTTGAGGCTCTTGGAGTACTGATACGTTTGTTGATTCTGCACTGGGGCAGAAGCTGCCTGCTGCTGAGTAGACACTGAGGCATTGGCCATGTACGGAGCCGGATTCTTGTTCCACGGTACCTTCAACATCTCCAGCTCACGCGTAATAGAGTCGACCGAGTCGCGGTTGGATGTACCTTGATGAACATCGTCATATTGGTAATGATGGTTGGATTCATGACCATATTGGTAATCATTGTCGCCATACTCATCCCTCTGTTGTACTTGTTGATGCTCATCACCTCCGTGACCATAAGACTGCATGTAGTTGTTGCCCTTTGAAGCGGGCTTGGCTGTTTGCTGGACGCTTGATAACAAAGGCGATACTGCTGCACCTCCAACAGGGCTGTCGCTCTTGCTGTTACCACTACCGTTCCTGATGCTGTTGATCAATCGGTGCGCGTTCGTAGCAGGAGAAGTTTGGTGTGAGTTCCGGTTCGAAGAAGACGTAGGCGTTGATCCAGATGCGGTTTTGCTGAGCTGGCTGTTCAGCTGCTGATGGACCCCAGCGAGGTTGGCGGAGTTAAGAGGCGAGTTGGGATTCGAGGCGTCGGTCATGCCACTCTGCATGTTGTCGAGCAAAAGGCTCACCTTCTTCTCTGTCTCAGAGAGCCGGGCCTCGAGCACAGAGTTGTCGCCCTCCAAGATCTGGATCGTCTCCTGCGCCTTCTTCAGTCGTTGCTCCAGATCTTGGCGCTGCTTCTCCACTTGTTGCAGTGCCTCAGAATTCTGGTCCGATTTATTGGCAGACGCCGTGACGGCAGCCGCCTGGGCCTGCAAAGTATGGTCAAGCTGACTTTCGAGCTGCTCGTTCAAATCAAAAGCTTCGTCCAGTTCCGTCTGCTTCGTATGAAGTTTTTCCTGGACCTGGTGGATCTCGCTCACGAGTCGCTCCACATCCGCCTTGAGTTGATCCTCCTGTTTGGCAGCCTTGCTCTTGAATTCCTCCGATTGATCCTGGAGCGCCTCAAGTTCATCCGCGATGGCCTCATTAAGACTCTCGACCTCTTGCAGGCGCTCTGTAATCGAGATGACCTTCTGGGAGAGCTCTGCCGAATGCATCTCAGACTCCATCAATCGATTCTGGAGATTGTTCAGCTGGTCAGACAGCTCGCCACGCTCTTCGCTCCAGTGCATCTTTAACATCGTGATGCGCTCTTCTTCCTGCTCCTTCTGGCTATTTTGTACAGCAGAGAGATCGCCGCAGCGGGCATGTTCCTCCTGGAGTTGCTTTAGTTCTGCCTCAACTACATCCTTTTCCTTCATGGTTGCTTCCAGGTCATTCTTTAGCTTGCGGAGCAAAAGCGCAGTCTTCTCAGAGTGCTGGATCGTAGCCTGGCGTTGGGTCTCGAATGTCTCAAGGCGTTGGGTGTAGCGGCTGTGGGTCTCCTCGAGATCCTCCTCCAGTATCAGAGCACGTTCTTCAGCTTGCCTGACCTTCTCCTCCATCGATGTGGTATACTCTGCTGTGCCGCGGACACGAGCCTGCATGATGACGTCCTCAGCAATGATACCCTTCTCACGCATGACATCTTTCAGCAATCCCAGCTGCACCTCATGATCTTCCAGCTCCTTGATCTTGGCCTCCAGTTCCTGCTCGGTCCTGCTCAGGCCGTTCTTGACCTCTGCGGCACTCTCACGCTCCTGAGACAGCATCCTTTGGAGCGAGATTGTTTCTGCGCGGGCTTGCATCGAGAACTGCTCCAGTCGCGAGATCTCAATCATAGCCTCTGCCAGCTCAGTCGCGGACTTGGATGCCGACTCCTGCGAGAGTGCATGCAATTTCTTGAGTGAACCCAGCTCGTGCTCCAACTCTGATACTCTGGAAACAGTGCTGAGAATGGCAATGCTGTCATGCTTGCGCTCTGGCGCCTTCTCGGCCCTACCACGAGGGCTGAAGGCTCCAAGACCATCCTCCACCAGTTTTCTGAGTGTGATGACTTCGTCCTTTGAGACCTGCCATCTGCTCTCCAATTCCTCGACCTTGGACTGCAACCGCTCTGATTCGCCCTTGTACCGGTTGACGTCGCTTGACAGCTCCAATCGCAAGCTTTCCAATTTCTCAATCTTGAGAGATGTCTCGTCGGAACGAGCCTCGGCGCGCATGGCCCGTTCATTGGCCATAGAGTAGGCCATTTGTGCCCTCTCGAGAGCCTTCTCGTGCTCCTCAATCTGCTGCTTCAGGCTCTTGACCTTCTGAAGCAAGCCCGACGACTGCGACTGGTGTCCCGAGAATCCAGCTTGGGTTTCGGCCAGCTGACTCGCGTACTCTCTCACCTCGGCCTCGGCCTTCGTAGCACGATTATGCAACGAAGCAAGTTCGGCAAGCGCGCGGGTGTGAGCAGCCTGGGACTGGTCTGCTAGCAGCGCGGAGCCTTGAGACCGCTCATCAGCCGCGATACGCGACATTTTTTCTTGCTCGAGATGTTCTTGCGCTTTAGTGTACTGGGTATCCAGCGCCTCGAGTTCGTTGAGGGCACTGGTCAAGCGCTTCTCAAGATCCGCAGCACGCTCCATTTCAACTCGGGCTAGTGCGTTGGGATCCTGCTGAGCGTTCGACATCGACGACAATTTAGCCTTGAGATAAGCAGCCTCTTGTAGCGCACCTGTCCTAACTCGCTCGGCCTCTTTGATCTTGGACGATGCTGCTTGCGCTTGAGTTGCAATCGACATCTGAGTGGATAAATTTAGAAGGATAGCATTAACAACAAAGCACAGCCCGCTATCATAGTGTCCAGCCAGACATCATTGAAATTGACTTTACCTTGACAGTCTTGAGCTCCTCCTTGACTTTGATGAGTGCCTTCGTGATCTTGAGCTGCTGTCCCTCCAGCTCTCCCCTCTCCAGCTCCTTTTCCAAGTCCAACATTGACAAGCGTCGGTTTTGGAAACTAACCGAGTCCTTCGTCTCCTTTCTGTTGGGTGCAAGAGAATCCCTGGCCAGAATCACCTCGGCCATAAGCCAGTTCTCTCGTTTTTTCATCTTTTCCAGCTCCTCATGCTTGGCCTTGATCTCTTGCTTCAGCAGCTTATTTTCGTCCTGAACTGCCTCAGCACGGGATTCGATCGACTTGATCTTGGCCGTGCCCTGTGCCGAGGTACGTGCTGTCGAATCAGTCGATAGAATTGCTGAGGATGGAGCGGGGCCAATTCCGAGACCAAATCCAGAGTTATTCGAGCCACTAGATCCACGAGCCGCAAATCGACCGGACGCTGGTGAGGAAGAGCGATCGAGTGGACCTGGAATGGGCGTCGATGACCCAATTGAATGAAGTGGTGGCGGCAGTGGTTGAGCCTGGTTGGACTTTTTGTCCGCGCCAGGAGGAAGTGGAATAGAACCCGACACAGGTGGCGAAGGAGTTGTTGGAGGCGGTGGGAGGTTGCCGCGCAGGACGCTGGGTGAAAGCAGAGGAGCATTTGCTGGGATGCTTGATCCGCCTGCAGGGGCGACTCCGCCGGGAGGCGGAGGGGGGACGTATGAGCCCGCTCCGGCCTGAGCGCTCTGGGCTGCTGGAGGAGGGGGTGCAAAGGCAGTGATGGCTTCCATTGCATAGGGATTGATATCTTCAGTATTGCTAATGGAGCCCGAGGGTGGGACAAAGTTCATGGTGCGGCGGTCTTGTGGTCGAGATGCAGTTGGGCTACCATCGCCTGTACTAGAGAGTGACCGCGACGAAAGCGGAGGACTAGTTGAGGAAACATTGATGACCCTCAACGGAGATGGGCTTGCCACGCCCATACTTGGGCTGGTGGGCATCTGATGCATTGTCCTACGATTAACGCTAGCGCTGTTGATAGGACTGGCGGTACCAATGACGGCGCCACCGTATCCTCCCTGAAAGTCGTCCCTCAAAGTCTGGCGGCGGGTAGCGATCGACAAACCATCTGCCTGATAATCGTTCATTGGGCCTGAGGTCTGGATTCCTGCGCTAGCTCCTCGAGGCGGTGGTGCACCAAACGTGGTTAGGGGCCGCTGGCCAAGCTGAGGATTTATCAACTGGCTGGTTTGCTGTGAGATAGTGAGGCTGGATGATGAACCTTGACGATCCATGGGTCCGAATGCCGCGGGGGACGTAGGTCTCTGAGTAAGGCGGCGATCTGGTCTGTCTGGTCTTTCAGGGCGATCGGGTGCACGCTGCTGCCCCGAGTTCCTGTCAGACTCATATTCACTAGAACCGGGCTGCTCTTGCACGGAAACTTCGCTAGGTCGGTTCGAAACAAGTTTCTGAGACGATGCTTGACGGGGAGGAATCATTGTTGGTCCAGAGTCAGGGAAACGAATCTTGGCTGTAGAAGCCATTATTGTTTTTGGTTAGTCTCATACTTTCCTATGTGTAGAATGCATTGATTCGCAAGGTATCATCGTATCATTATAGTCCGCCATTGCACTTACGAATCTCAAGATAATATATCAGCGCAGAGTCCTCCAGCTTGGTCTGCTCTGATTCTCCGCCGAGGACAAATACCCGATCCTTGATTGTGCACATTGAGTGGCCACTTCTTGGACTAGCCACAGGTCCGACGTTTTGGAAGAGATACCAACGACGCTCTATTCCATAATACAAAATACTTGTTAATAAGTCGTCCTTAACCTGTTGGTACCGTAAGAATGTATCCTCAATGCTGCTCACCATGAATCTTGAAAGCGTAGGCATCGTTTAGTTCAGTCCCATCAGGGCTGTTTCCGCCGAAAATATACATGATTCCGTCCGCGACAGTGCAAGCGTGTCCATGGCGACCCGTTGGAAGATATCCAGAAGCTGGGATGGGCGTCCAGGTCAGGGCCCAGGGATCAAAACACCATATGTCGTTGTAGAAATAATCTGCATCGGCGCCTCCAAATACGTAGATCTTGCCCTCATGTACGCCCGCACAATGGCCTGAACGAGCAGGAGGCGACTCTGTCTGCGGCTCGAGCTTTTCCCATCTTGGGTTATGTGTGACTATGGGTGTCATAAAAACAAAGAGGAAGGGTGTCAGGGTCCGAACTCTTTTGCTAGGGAACACTAGGGCAAGCGGCCTTTTTGGGTAGCCAGGGGATACATACTTGATTTCATGTCAAAGGCTGCGATGTCGTCCAGGTAGAAATTATCGACCTGACCGCCAAAGATGTACATGGTCGTCCCTACACTGCATCCTATGTGTGAATGGCGGGGCGTGGGCAGGGGCCCCTTGATTGGCGGCTTGTTCCACTCCTTCCTACCCGTATGCAGCACATGGAGACTATCATCACATTGACCAGTCATCGAGTCCCAACCGCCAAAATCTGTTGGAAATGAATTTGAGAAATACAGTTAACGTCGCTTACTTAACCTGCCCCTTTTTTGTATCACCTGAAACAACTGTCCGCAAAGGGGAAGTGCTAAAATGGATCATCGACAGGATGTAGAAGACATACATATGATATACTGGCCAATATTTACGGCGGAGTGGCCGCTCTTGGCCATCGGGGGATCAGCGCCAGCAGCAGCAACTGCTTGACACTCCAGCGACACTAGTGGCGAGATGGAAAAGAAGAACACATTGGAAGAAGTCATTAGCAGAGAACAGTTTCGTTTCACCTTTTTGGTTGATGACACACGCATATGCGCAAGCATTTGGGAATGTAGCCTAGGTTGTTTGTTTATACACCAATCTTGAGGAAAGAAACCTCCTTGGAGGGAACGAGAGAGCTCATTTGCTCATCTTCACTTTTATGAGCCCAATGTAACGCTGCATTAAACAACAAGACCATCCTCTTAGCGGCATTCCTAGCCATACATCCATTTAGCTGGGAGCCTCACTCCTCTAGACCGTATGTCGCCGTCAACTCCAAGAAAGCAAATTGCACATGCTTACCAGAGTCAATAAGAAAGAGATCTCCCTTGGTCGTTCCGCGTTGACTGCCACCATACAAGTAAATATCTGTTCCATTCACGGTTATGGAGCTCGTATGCTGAAATCGTGGGAACGGATTCGTCCCCAAGATTCGCCGCTGGGTCCAGAACAACTGAGGTGTGGCCGGAACGGCCGCCGGATTTGACCCTGATGATGCGAATGTCGGACTGTGCAGCTGTGTCGGTGAGGGCGGACTATACATAGGTGAATATGTTTGCTGTGGTATAGGACTCATGGGACTCAAAGGCCCGTTCCCTACAGGCCCTCCAGGTCCAAAAGATGGAGAAGTGCTGTGTCCATTATGATTATTACTTCCACTGTTTGGGACGCCGCCTTGCATGCTGCTGCTGCTGTTGTTAAAGCCATGGAGGCCATTGGGAGAAGGAGGGGGTCGCTGCTGTTTCACGCCCATATTGCTGCTCTGTTGGTTATTAGTCGAAGCCGGATCCTCTTTTTTCTTGTTCGAAAAGAGACCCATGGTGATAGAAGATAAGAACTAGGCAGAAGGGAGATAAAGTGGCGGTAGTTTGACGGCTCTGAGCCCAGGTGCAAGACAAATGGCGGGTGAGGATAATGCGCGAGGGATGTAGTCGTTCAGGCAAGAATGAGAGTGGAACAGAGACTGGGCATGCCTCGGGTGAACAGTGATGAGTGTAGAAGTGTAGAAGAGGGATGAGGAAGGATGATGAGGAAAGAAAAGTGATGAAAGACGAGTTGAGCTCAGCGCGGAAAACAAGATGTTTTCTTTTTTCATAAATTGCCTTTGTACGACCTGAACCATTCAAGGCGCGTACTGGTCTGTATGCATCGGATATCATGTTGAACCACATGTATTCAGACAAATCCTTTCCTTTTGTCTTTGTTCCCAAGATACGACACGCAGCAGACCGGGGAGCCGGATGGCCACAGCAAGGTCCAGGGAATCTACATGTACTCAAATCCACCCATGCACGGATGCCCATGCGTCTCTGCATGTGTGGCCTGCATTGCATGTAAAAGGCAAGGCGGGGTTTATTCTGAAGTATAACTTAAGAATCCAGAGCACTTTTCCATGCGCGGCTGCAGTAGCCCACCTGCCTTCGGCTTGTCTAGCCTGGAGCTTTTCTCCCCCATTTTGGCCAATGCCGATCGTCGGTTTCATGTTGAATTCCCGCCACCAATTTCCAGGAACATCATTCAATGTCGCCGTAAGCAAACTTCCTTCCCACAGATCAGTCTTTTTGCATTACTTTTTACATTACTTTATTCTTGTCTACGATGCTACTTCAAGCACCTCCACGAAACAGAATCTCAACAGCACCGTTCACATTCCCACCAGTGGCCAGCAATGCCCGGATGTTCTTGGCTGCATCGTAGAACCCCATTTCATTCAACTGCTTCAACTGGATCTGGAATCGCTCTTCGGGAGGTTGCTGTGTCTGGTGAGGAGTCGTCCCAGTCCTGGCTCCCATGGCTCCCATCTGCTGTGCCCAGAAGCTGGCCGTTGGGTTCGCAGTCGCTCCTGTTCCACCGAGTCCAACAAAGGGGTTGAAAGCGGGCATCCACGCTGCTCCCCCAGCGCCTTCAACTCCAGCCGTCGCAGGATTTGATGCAGGTGATGCCGGCGTGGATACTGCACTACCCCATGGGCTATATGTGCCTGCTCCTGGACTGCCCATAGTGCCACTCATTGCAAGCCGGCGCAACATTTCGGGATTTGAGATCATTTGCATAAATTGTGGCGAGTGCAACATCTGTCGAGCCTGAGGGCCCATTGCCTGTAATGCTGGGTTCATTGACATCATTGACTCTAAGACCTGCGGATTCTGGAGCATGGCGGACATGTACTGCGCAAAGTTTGGGTCCTGCATCATTTGAGACATAATCGCGGGATCCATGCCCCCCATTCCTGGCATGCCTGCCATACCGCCAAATCCACCTAGTCCTTCAGGTCCGCTCGCACTACTACCGCTCGGAAGATTAGTCCATGGATTTGGTAATGCTCCTGTGCTGGGTGAATCTATTAGGGTTTAGTAAGGTCAAGGTCAACAAAGCAAATATTCGTTTCACAGTGCAAATTTGACAGCAGAATGCCTCATACCTCGAGTCGCCGAGGTCTGAGATGCAGGGTGTGGTGCTATCGTTGGTACTGTGGCGGCGGCTGGTACTGTAGTCGAGGTGGCAGTAGCAGTACTACTGGGCGGTGCTGCACTCCGCACCATGTGCACGGTGTGTCCCTCAGCAATGTTGTATGTCGCAAGCGTATCTCCGTCCTTGAGGACTCTACCAGAATAAATCAGCCTCATACGCTCCGCAGGCGTCTCGCAGTTCTGTCCCACTTTAGCCTTGAGGCTGAGTACTGTTTCTGAGGTAGCGACAGAGATTACATATTTCCGATCGCTGGATGCCTTGATGTTGATGGTGATCAGGTCCGACATGGTGGAATGAGCGCAATCTTTCTTTTTTTCAACAGGAAGAAGTGAAGGAGCTGAGGGAGGAATATGAAGAGTGGAGAAGAATGAAGAGACAGAAGATCGTGAGGTCCCAAGAGCTTTGAGCAAAGGAGAGATACGACCAAAGAACTGCTTCAAGCTTCAATACCCTGGGCGAAGGCACCTGGTACCTGAGGGTCAAGTACGTACAAAGTTAGACTCTCTTACGTATGCCGGGATTGGTCCGATCGCTTCCTGCATCAATCGAGCGTGGTCGCACAAGCACGCAACAAGAAACTTGTATCACTCTCCACAGACGTATACGCACTTGCCTCGTACGCACTTTGTTTTGAGCCCAGCACTTGCTCTTTTTTTTTTTTTATTTCGTTCTGAGAAGCAGTTTAATAATTGATCCAGAAATCAAGCGGGAACAGAGATCTCATGGCATGCCAGTGGTCCTCCGCCCCAATGCGCTGCATCGCGTTAAGCGTGTTATTTCGATCGAGGATCAGCTCTCCCTTAGTTGGATCATAAGGCGTTGAGAGCGGCCATTCCTGAAAACTGGTCAGAACCCAATCCCGCATGACACTGGGCCGCAACGCATGATCGATGTGGCCGCCTTGCTGTTGCGACATCATAATATCCTCTTGAGATGGAGCAGGCGGCGGATCATACAGATCAAATTCGATCGGGATCTGAGCGGCGAAAAAGACCATGTTTTGATACGCCTCAGGATCATCGGGGCTTTCCTTGAACCCAACCACATGCTTGAAGGCCGTGTGCAGTGTGCGACGCACAGAGTTAAGTGCCTGGGCTTTCAAAGGATGCTCTGAACCCACCATGTTCTAGTGACATTGAGTACGGCAATTGCAACAAAAAATCTGTTCAATAATCGGCTTCCAATCTTCCACCAAGCAAACAGAAAGAAAAAGAAATAAAGACATGCTCTTAACGCATACATACCAAGGCGAGCACACCATCGGGTTTCATGATCCTTTGAATGTCCTGTAATGCCTCCAGAGAAAACAAAGATGGTGGGACACCACCACCCGTAAACACATCATGGATTATGTAGTCGTATTTGCCCTTGGGTGCATTCTTGATAAATTGTCGTCCGTCCTGAATGAAAAGCTGGTGGGGCTTTGGCCAATCGAAGTACATAGACGCGTAATCGGCGACAACTGGGTCGATCTCTACCACATCAACAAGCACACCTAGCTGAGTCAAGGAGCCTGACGCGATGCCTACTCCCAACCCACTAGTATGGTTTCGTGGTCGCACGGATGAAGAGATGTTGCTGTCAGTTCGATTGACGCATTCCCGGGTTTGAACCTTATTTTGGGGTGCGATCGGTGGGAAGAAGCTGTTCAAGTCCTTACATTTGAAGCGCTATTTCCTGCTGACTCCTCTCACGATTCTTGATCAATCGGACAGCTAGCCGTTTATAAGGAACGCATTAGTTGCTATACTAGATCATATGACCATGACATGTCCTTGTACACGTCTGTCCTTTCCCATATGGCAGGCATCCTCTTACCTTCTGGGATGTAAAATGTGCCAAAGATAGAATCGCCTGTTTCTGCATACATTCCACCGATCAATGAATGTCCAGCACGCATAACTCGAATATGGAGGTCGTTTCTCATGGCGTGCTCGTCCACGACACTGATCCATCCAGTAATGCTTTCATTTCTTGCCAGAATCGTAAAGTTGCCTGTGGGTGGATTGTGGGCCTGTATTGCAAAGACAAGGACATAGTAAGTCAATAAACCCTATGGTCATAAAAAAAACTGCTCTTTCCATTCTTACCTTAGTCACACTAGCCTGGCACTGAGGGTTTCGCGTAGCGTTTTGAGCGGCCATAGCCAGGACAAGCACAAGCGGGATGAAACTCATCGCTAGCGATGCTCGACTTAATGCAGTCTTGGGTTTTCTCCTGCTCTCCAATCGTTCGTCCGGTAACGCCACTTCTCCATGGATAAATGTCAACACTAACGAGACAAGGGATTAACGAGTGTTAGATCCGATTTGCAATCGATAACGAGTAAGATTGACATTTTGATATGAGAGCCGCAATCAGATTTTTTGTTCATTACTCTTGTGAAGTCCAGAAATGGCTGCCACCAAGATGGCGGATATATACACGCGGGGACAGTTCTGACCCTGAGGCACCATCTGGAACACAACCAGTGTCAGTCCCAAGATCGACCCTACCTGGATCAGCACGCAGCTCATCCATGTTCTCACATGAACGCGCTCATATGAACGCAGAACGCACGCCAGTGCATTGGTGAATCCCAGTAACGCAAGCACGGGGTAAGCGAGGAAGAGTTGCGTCAAATGCGGCCCTCTCCAGGGTCCAAACTCTCCACTGTGCTTGAACATGGCATGGGTCGTGAAGAAGGAGCTGGCCAAAAACAAGGCACACATGTCCAGAGACACAACGATGCCCTTTCGAAGTTTCGCGTCCTTTCGAAGACCAGCGGCTGCGATAGCCGCTTCAGAAATAGACTGCGTATAGGCACTGTCGTGAGCCGCTTTATCTCCTGATGACGACGATGATGACGGGTGGCTCCTGTCCGATCCTGCGAAATACGTGTAGATCACCGCCGGCACGACTCCCAATCCCACGGACACCATCGAGTACTCCAGAAACATTTCCTCAATAAAAATGCTGCCGTAAATGGGTTCCATCATGTTGGGCGCCACGCGCAGGGTCATGCCCGCAACCAATGGCGTGAGAATGATAAGGGACGCCCGAGTGACGGTAAGGAGGAGCTCCAAAAGCATAGTCTGTGAATGCGGTGGTTTGGCGCCAGTCTTAGCGCTCGGCTTCGCGCTGCCGCCATCGATGGTACTCTTTTCTGAGGCTTTGTAGGATGCTGTGGAAGAAAGCGAGGAGGAGGAGGAGTAAACTCGCTGAGCAGTAGTTGAAGAGGGATCGGCGCCACGAGAAGACGAGGAAGTGTGAATGACCGATGAAGACGATGAGAATGCTGTCGTCGAGTCAGTGCTCTCGCCCTGCTCCCTCTCACTGGCGCTGGACTGATTCCCGTGCTTTCGTTGCTTCATCGTGTGGTGCTTTGAGATGAAAGTGAGATGAATTGGATGAGTACAGTCGAGATGGAAGGGACAGCCTTTCAGAGTGGTCTCCTTCAGCCCGCAAAGGTACCTGAACCTTGTTTTGACATTTGTCTGACAAGAGCCGTTAAAAGTGCAGGAACATTTTGACCGCAGCCATGCATAGCGCCTGACAGCAGCCGTTGACACGCATCCCAACTCCAATTCCACCTTCAATCATTACTTGCACACTCATATTCAACAATCCCCGGCCTTCCAGGGACACGCTCGAAGAGACTCTCTATAAGAGTGCTCCTACTGCATGACACAAGTTCATCTTTACGCCATAAGATAGATCTGTAGTGCAAAGGGGCGATGTCAGGAGATGGTGCCGTGTCTAAAGCCCGAAACCGAGATATTTCCTCTCAGAGTCAGACCAACCGACGCTTAAGATACCCGATAGCAATGTAGAAACCTCCGTGGAGGGCGCTGATGAGCGACTGTCTATTCTATCTATCTGTACAGGGCCTGCGGACGTCGTTTCTGTACTAGCCTCACAGTATCATCGATGCTCCTTCTGAGAAAAAAAATTCCCCCCATCTGAAGATCGACGCCAGCGCAAAAGCACGCAGCCCTTGTCTATTTCAGGCTCTCGATTTTACATTGCCGAGGCATAATATAACGATGCACCAACTCAGAAGACGGCTTCGCCATCATCTGTGTCGCTCTTTATTTTCAATCCCAAACAATAGCCCTGAACTGTTTCCTCCTTTACTTCACTGGCACTTCCTCTACATCACGCCTAATCTCACACACACACTCGCATAAATTGCTATACACTCCCTTAACGCTCGCAATCGAGTAATTTCGCTCACCCACGCGAAACAGCAGCTCTGTGACCCACCGTTAGCACTATGCATCCGCTAACGCAAGCTATGTGTCTAAGGTGTTACAAGGTTTCCACACCCTGATCCTGTCACCTTCAGCGCTCCTGCGAACCTTGCTGCTCCTGTACAAACTACATTAGTAGGTACTCTCTATTCTGCTGCCAGACCCGTCCTTTGCCTTCTAAGAATTCATTCCATGGACCGCACACGAATACTCTCGAGCGGCCTACTAACTGGCACATTTACCTCCACTTTTAGGGTGACTTGACCGGCTAAGCAAGAATGTCCGAGGTTAGGCTCGTTCCCAGCCTGAGGACGCAGACAAGTCCGTTACCATAAATGGAAACTCTGCACAATCTTTCTCTCTCAGGCTGGGATAGAACTTGAGTTATTAGCAGGGACCAGAAAAAATAAAGGAGAGCAATTTTTTCAAAGTCGAAAATAGGCTGTGAAGTGGTTCTTTTGCATGCAAATTATCTGCCGCACTGAAATAAATAAAAAAAAAGTAGGCGTGCATGCCCTGAAGCTGCCTGACAGATTTGAACGGTGTCTTCGGGAAGCTGCCTCTTGCGGTGCGCCGCCATGGAATCTGAAATAAGACACTGTCAGTCGGAGATGCAAAGGCGGAAAGGTGGGAGTATGAAGAAAGGAGAGAAGAGCTGAGAGAGGAACGAAATGTGTGAGTCGATAGCATGCTTTTTTTTTTTTTTCCGGTCCCTGCTAATAACTCGAGTTCTATCCCAGCCTGAGAGAGAAAGATTGTGCAGAGTTTCCATTTATGGTAACGGGCTTGCCTGCTGCCTGCACGTGATGGCGTCCTTAGGCTGGTTACGAGCCTAGTCCGAGGTCCCAGCAACCCACCCTCCCGGTTCACGGGATAAATTAGGCAAGGTTCCGAAACCCATTCCTGAGACCCACATCAAAAAGGGGGCATTTAGGGAGATCTACAGATGGAATAGGTATGGGACCATGATGGCCGTGAAGAGCATCCAGATTGAAGCTGCCCACAACACTGACATTGAGAGAGAGACGAAGATTGTATCTCAGCTCGCACACAGGCATATCATCCAGGGCTATGGCGTGGAGCAGGACGGCAACTATGTGTACATCATCACGGACTATGCTGAAGGCGGCAACCTCATGGGTGCTACTCCGAAACTGGACTGGGACAGCAAACGAAGGATTGTGACGGAGGTGGCTCGTGGTTTGGCGTATCTTCACAACCAGGATATCTTGCACAGAGACATCAAGGGAGACAACATCTTGCTGACGAAGCACAACGAGGTCAAGCTGTGCGATTTTGGGCTGGCTAAGATCATAGCTTCGGCTACGCGCTCTTCGACATACACACAAAAGGGAACCCCGAAATGGATGGCACCAGAATTAAAAGTCGTGAAACCCGAGTACTCAACCAAGTCTGATATCTATACACTCGACGTTGTGATGGAGGACATGGTAAACGGAGACGCGCCTCTAGACTACACTGCACTCATGACACGATGCCTTGACAAGGATCCGAAGAAGAGGCCGACGGCAGAGGAGATCGCGGATGCGTCCCATATTATGCTCGCAGTTTACGACAATGCTGGCGGAGGTGGAGCGGTTAAGGCAGCTCAAGAGGAGTCGGCCGAGGTGGAATATGAGCTGGGACTAAAGTTCTACAATGGAGACGGAGTCAAATGCAATCGAGCCGAGGCCGCAGAGCGATTCAGGAGGGCAGCGAACATGGGACACGCGATTGCCCAGTACCGCCTGGCCATGGTGTACAGCCACGGAGATGGTACTCTGCGAGACTGCACCAGAGCAGTAGAGTGGCAGCATAGGGCCGCGAACCAGGGATATGCTCCGGCTCAATCGTATCTTGGTTTCCTCTATCTTACCGGTGGAGAAGGTGTCCCGCAAGATTATCGGAGGACTTTAGAACTATTTGAGGCAGCAGCTAACCAAAAAAAAATGACGCGGTCTGCACCGACTTGGGCTGGATGTACCACAGTGAATCTGGTATGACTCAGAGCTATGAGAAAGCTACCACATGGTATCTGGAGACCGTAGAACGAGGATATACTGTAGCGCAAACCTACTTGGGTATATGCTATTTCCACCAACAAAATTTTACCGAGGCAGTTAGATGGCTATCAAAGGCCGTCGAACAAGGAAGTGCAGACGCGCAGTACAGTCTGGGTTGCATGTACGACCGAGGCCAAAGTGTTGAGCAAGATGATCCCGAGGCTGTGAAGTGGTGGAACAAAGCTGCCAAGCAGGGATTACAGAAAGCGCAGTACAACTTAGCTCATTCGTGCCTGAAAGGGAAAAGTGTTCGTAAGAATGACCTGAAAGGCATCAATTTGTTGCGAGAGGCGGCTGATCAGGGCTATGCTAGAACTCAATACGAACTGGTGGTCCACTGGTCATCCTTTAAGGTCTATGGCACTCTTGCTGTGTTGAGTCATAAATACATAAATTGTTGGTCTACAGAAGACGTGTCCTAGCAGGCATGACATTAACTGGCCATATTACATCTCTCCTTTTCAAACACATACACACATACGCACTCTCTCACTTTATTCCTGTCTTTTCTCTTTCTCCTCGGCATTCCACACATAGTTCCCTTGTAATTCCTTGACATTGTCCGCCTGCGAAGAAGGTTTACTAACTGTCTTGGTGTAAAATATTCAAACACGGCCCATTGGTTCCATTAAGTTTCTAACACTGCTTTCGTCTGCCTAATAGACAGTGCCTTATTTGCTACATCACCAAACGCGTTCAGCGAGATGGAGGGAATCATATTAGGAAAGAAGATAGGCCACGGAGGACAAGCAGAGACACCCAAGGCCAAGTATGGGATAAAGGATGTGGCGGTCAAGAGGTTCCTAGACCCGAGCACGAGGACTACAGGCGCGAGGGAGCCATCTTCAAACAAGTGTTAAACAGGTATAGCGTCCGATTCTATGGTTTTCGAAGAGACCAGCTGGTGGTGGAGTACATCGAGGGTGGCAGTCTATCACACGCCATTCTAAGTGGTGCTGTCTTGGACTGGGAACGCAAGATGCTGATCGCGAAGCAGGTCTCGTTGGGTCTGGCCCATCTCCACTGCCCCACATCCACTGCCTGGACATCATCCACTGCAACCATCAAGAGCGACAACATCCTCCTCAATCAGTACGGAGATGCCAAGGTATGCGGCCTTGGACGAGCGCACATGGTTGTTCAGGCAGGCGAGTACGGTACACTTCCATGGATGGCACCCGAGCGGTTCAAGGACCCGCCCCAGATCTCGCCCAAGTCCGATTTCTACGCTCTAGGGATGGTCATGTGGCAGATAGCTGCCGGGTGCAGGCAGCCGTACGAAGTACACGACCCAGATGGCATAACAATGTGCATTATGGAGGGCTATAACGAGGAGATCCCAGAGGACACACCCGAGGAGTATGCAGCCTGCATCCGTAATTGCTGGAAGCAGGAGCCGAAGGAGAGGCCAGCAGCAGAGGATGTACTACCGAATGTACATGATACACCGCAGGACAACGGTATCGATGTCCTCAAGATCCGGCAAGGTGAGAACGCGACTATAAGGTATCTGATGAAGGCTGTCAGACAGGGCTACCACTCCTCTTTTCAGGGAAGATTTACTAAACCGGTACGGTAGTGGAAAAGGACCTTTCCGAAGCCATGGAATGGTGTCTCAAGGCAAGCGACAGTGGGGTGGCATACGCTAAATTCAATATCGGCAAGATGTACCAAGGTGGCGTTGGCGTGGAACAGGACTTTGGCAGGGCTATGGAATGGTATTTCAAGGCAAGCGATACAGGAGACTCGGACTCCAAGTTCAGCATCGGCTTCATGTTGCTCGCTGGCCTCAACGTGGAGCAAGACTACGCCAAGGCTATGGAGTGGTTTCTCAAGGCGAGCGGCGGTGGATCGGCTGAGGCCAAGTATAACATCGGCCACATGTACCACAAAGTTCTCGGCGTCGACCAGAACCACAGCACGGCCATGAATAGTATCTTAAAGCAAGCGATGCAGGAGACTCGGACTCCAAGCTCAGCATCGGCCTCATATTCCTCGATGGCCTTGGCGCGGAGTAGGACTACACCAAGGCTATGGAGTGGCATCTGAAAGCAAGCGAAGGTGGGTCCGCAGACGTCAACTACAACATCGGAACCTTGCACCTTAATGGTCTTGAAGCAAAGATGGATTATGCCATAGTCATGAAGTGTTCTCTAATGGCAAGCGATGCTGGAGATACGGAAGCCTAGTACAATATCGGACTCATGTACCGCCATGGTCTTGGCGTAGAACGGGACTATGTTAAGGCCATGGAGCGGTTTCTTGAGGCAATCGATGGTGGAAACTCTGCTGCAAAGAACCAGATAGGTATTCTGTACCGTTTTTGTCGCGGCGTGACACAGGATCACGGAGTGGTATCTCGGGGCAAGCGCTGCTGGAGTGGCTGAGGCTACATTCACAATTGGCAACATGTACTATATGCCAATCGGCTTGGAGCAAGAATCATAAAGCTATGGAATGGCATCTCAAGGTGGCTGAGAAGCTACACAAGTAGAAATATCCACGAATGAATGCGAAGAGAAGAGCTGCGTCTATCTGATAGAGCATCTTCCTCTGCAACCATAACGATTCCTGCGTACCCATACTCTAGGTGACGCTACTGAACTCAGCCTACAATCATTTTTCTCTACTGGGACTTGGGAATATTCGATGTATCTCCATAGGATGATGCTGAGGGCAGTTTAGGTCAAGTTAGAGGCGACGAGGCTGCAGAGGCTAGTGAGAAGGAAGGTGAGAGCCGAGTGAGGACTGATGCAATAAACATTCGTGGACTGGGTCAAAAAAATAACAGCTGTGCTCTTTGCATATTTGAATGCCCAAAAATTTAATTGTTTCAGGTTGCAGCAGTACACGTCCTGGTTGGTGTACAATTGACGTGTTAGCACAGCATGTCCAACATTGATTAAATTGAAATGAGCCCATTTAAATCATTTTGCTTTGCCGCCTCCAGCAGCGAAAGCAATGGAGGCGGTGCCAGGGGTGTTAATTGAGAGGCGATGTCAGGGGTGTTAATTGAGAGGCGATGTCAGGGATGTTAATTGAAAGGTGAGCTTTTCTGGGGCTGGACTTGGTTCAGGAATAGATACAAGTCCCCACTTGTGCTTGCTTTTTCTTCCTCTCTTTTTCTTTTTTCTTTTTTCTTTTTCTTCTTCCCATCTCGATAAATACCTTTCCTACACACAAACCTACTCTACATCAGCTACAACAGACGATTCTCACCCACAACGTAAGTTTAATATCTTGGTAAATTCTGGATGTCGTTCAGCGGGAACTTTTACTTGGCCTAGTAGTCTTCTAACACAGCTCGCTTGTCTACTACCTCTCCCGATGTTTGTTCACTACTCAACGCCATCTCCACCAAAACACCAAGAATATTCGACAGAATGAAGCGTATAAAGCTGGGAAAGAAGATAGGTCATCACGGAGGACAAGCAGAGACATTCAACGCCAAGTATGGGATAGAGAATGTGGTGGTCAAGAGGTTCCTGGACCCCAAACAAGAGGATTGCAGACGTGAGGTGGATATCGTCAGGCGAGTGCGCAACAAATACATCATCCAGTTCTACGGTGTGCAGGATGACATCCTCATCATGGAGTGCCTCGAGGGCGGCAGTCTAACACACGCCATTCTAAGCGGTGCTATCTCGGACTGGAAACACAAGATGCTGATCGCGAAGCAGGTCTCGTTGGGTCTAGCCCACCTCCACAGCCTAGATATCATCCACTGCGACATCAGGAGCAACATCGTCCTCCTCGATAAGTACGGAGATGCCAAGATAGGCGACCTTGGACAAGCGCGCATGGTTGGTCAGGGTTGCAATGGTTTCGCGCTTCCATGGATGGCGCCCGAGCTGTTCAAGAACCCGCCCCAGATCTCGCCTAAGTCTGACGTCTATTCTCTAGGGGTGGTCATGTGGCAGATGGCTGCCGGGAGCGAGCAGCCGTACGAAGCACACACTCCAGATGGCATAACAATGTGCATTATGGAGGGCTATAACGAGGAGATCCCAGAGGACACACCCGAGGAGTATGCAGCCTGCATCCGTAATTGCTGGAAGCAGGAGCCGAAGGAGAGGCCAGCAGCAGAGGATGTACTACCGAATGTGCATGATACACTACAGGGCAACGACTCAGATGTCGTCAAGCTTCCGCAAGAGGATGAGGATGAAGATCTGGGGTATCTGATGAATGGCGTTAGGCAAGGCTACCGGAATGCATACTACCTACTGGGAATGATGTACTTTAATGGCAAAATCGTGTCCGAAGGCGACACAAAGGCCGAGGAGTACATTCTAACGGACGGCAAGTTTAGAAAAGAGGACGCTAAACGCGATCTCAGTCACATATACAATGAGGGCCGTGGCACGGAACAGAACTATGCCAAGGCTCTGGAATGGTACCTCAAGGCCAGCGATGCTGGAGACCCAGATGCCAAGTTTAACATCGGTCACATGTATCACCGTGGTCTCGGCGTAGAGCAGGATTATGGCAAGGCTATGGAATGGTATCTCAAAGCAAGCGATGCTGGTGTGGCAGATGCCAAGTACAATATCGGCAATATGTATGACGACGGTCTCGGTATCGAGCAGGACTACACCAAGGCTCTAGAATGGTTCCTCAAAGCAAGCGACGATGGAGTGGCGACGGCTATGTACAACATCGGTCTCATGTACCTTAATGGTCGAGGCATGGAACAGGACTACACCAAGGCCATGGAATGGTTTCTCAAGGCGATCGATGCTGGGGTTACAGCGGCTACGTACAACATCGGTCTCATGTACCTCAATGGTCGGGGCGTGGAACAGGACTACACCAAGGCCATGGAGTGGTTTCTTAAGGCAAGCGTTACTGGAGCGACAGCGCCTACGTACAACATCGGTCTCATGTATCTCAATGGCGATGGCATTGAGCAGGACTACACTAAGGCTATGGACTGGTTTTTCAAGGCAAGCGATGGTGGATCGGTAGACGCCAAGTACAATATCGGCCTCATGTACCGCCATGGCCTTGGCGTGGAGCAGGACTATGCTAAGGCCATGGAGTGGTATCTTAAGGCAGGTGATGCTGGGGACCCAGATGCCACGTCCAACATTGGCTATATGTACCACAAAGGCCTCGGCGTAGGACAGGACTATGCCAAGGCTCTGAAGTGGTACCTCAGAGCCAGCGATGCTGGAGATCCAGACGCTACGTACAACGTCGGTCACATATACTACCATGGTCTCGGTGTGGAGCAGGACTATGCTGTGGCGATGGAGTGGTATTCCAAGGCAATGGATCGTGGCTCGACGATAGCCAAGGACGTGGTCGACTACTTGCATCAACATGGCCATGATGAGGAGGATTACCTCAGGGTTAAAGAGTGGTAATTCGGCGCAAGTGATACACGAGACTGAGGCGCCAATTACAGCGTTGAATAAATGTATCGGTAGTTGTTGAATGGTAGAAGAAGTGACATACCATCTACTAGTGGATGCATGCATTTGAGGAGTGGTCGGCAGCAAGGATAACTCCGAGGCAGAGAAATGGCTCAGCAAGGCTATTAATGGAGGGAGTTCTATGGAATAGGGCGCTTCAAGGATATTGTTGGCCAGCAGCCACCGAGGGTACGCAGGATTTGATATTAGGTTTTGGGGTTGTGCCTGTATAAAAGGAGGATCGAAGCCAGCGGTCTTTTGTTCCTTGTTCCAGTTGAACAAGAAGACCGTTGTGCTGATCACTCGCTACAGTGTGCGTAGTTGTGCGTTAGACCCTTGTATTCAGTGTGGAACACAAATTATTCGAGCATTCAGATTGGGAGTTTCCTTACTCCATACAACTGTAAAAGAACTATCTCCAAGCGCAACAATATTATAGGGTAGGCGAATAAATTATGGAGGTAATGCAATGCTGTATGGTTTATTGTAAAGAAGCAAGGACGTTTCAGGCGCTGGACACCATAATGAAGTTTCGTCCACGCGCGAAAACAACAACTCATTAAGAACCCCATTTGTGTTGTACCGTTTGCTGCAATCAGCTTCCTGGATGTCTAGATGCAGCCCATCGCGATCTTTTGGAATTTTGCTCGAAATCGTTTAACGAGCTTGTCTGCCATCAGCTGAGCTGAAGATGAGCCCATTCTTAGCCCATTCTTAGCCCATTCTTGTTTCATACTTGCGTCGTATATCTTTTCTCTTTTTTTCTTTCTCCTTTTCGCCACCACTACTCCACCAGCCAAGCTATGCCTCCAAAGCGAGATAGAGCAGTGGCTACGAAAGCGAAAATAGCCACGTCCAAAAAGACACGGAGGGCTCCTGCACTCTTCAAACGATCTCGGCCCAGTGGAGACTCTGACGACGACGACGACTCGGAGGAAGAGATTGAGACGGCCAAGGATTATCAGGATGCAGTGCGGCGTGTGATTCTGACCTCAACCACCAACCGATACGACGATACCTTGGAACAGGATCAGCTGGCGTTTGCTGCCAGTCTGATGATGCCGGCTACGGAGCTACAGCAGGAGGATATCATGTCAATGAGACAGGATGAGGTAGTGGGACAAAGCGAGCGCCGAATTGTGTACAGCCTGGGGACATTTTGCCTCCATGCGATCGCAAAGGACTTCAAACACCTGGCCACGAAAGCTGATGCTGCGCCTCCAGTCCGTTATGATCCGCAGCAGCAGCAAACCCCACAGCGCTTGGTGCGCCAGCAAGAGCAATGGGAAAGGCGACGGAGGACAGGGGCTCATTTTCGGAGGCAGGTACAACAATTGCCTTTCTACTTGTCCATAAAGTTGTTCAGGATCCTGAAGCATGCGAGGCCGGAACTGCTATCGACCAAGCTCTGGACCAGTCTGTTTTTCCCGCCCGATTTAGTAGATATCGTTGGTGGAAGCGATGAAGAACCAGGCGTAGTACGAGGAAATGATCACATCACAGAACTGGATCTCGAGGGCTTGGTTTCTTCTCAAGTGACCGACACCGCCATCCGTAGTCACATACTAGGCACTCTTCAACTTGGACCACAACTTGAGAGGATTAATCTGAACTTTATGGATAACCTCACGGACAAGGTCTTGGCACAACTGGTCAGTGCCTGTCCTCGATTGACGCGACTCTCGCTTAAGGGATGTACCAAGGCAGGGGATTTGACGTTGGCCAACTTGCCGCAGGGATCACTTCAAGAACTGAACATCAGCTTTGTGGCGGCGCCAACGGCCAAGGGAATCAAGCGGTTGATCCTTCAGTGTCGCGAGCTGAGAGTCCTCAAGATGGCCGGGCTTACGAATGTGAAGGATGCAATATTCCTCGATATTGAGAGGGAATTAGCTGTCGAGATGAAATTTGCCTCAGCAATAGACGATGGAGGGGACGGAAATGAATTGACCGGCCCGTCGCCGCTGTACGCACTTCAAACCCTTAAGGTATCTTCGACAACGCTGGGAGATCGCAGCTTAAAGATTCTGCTAAACTTTTGTGGGAAGTCTCTAAGACGATTGGACATCTCGGCTACCAATATTACTCGCGTTGCACTCATCGCCGATTATTGTGTTTGGGAGGAACCGTCGAACGAGTCCGACAAAATCAAGGCGCGAATGGCGGCTTCAAGGCACCCGTCTGGATCTGTCTACACGAACTTGGAGAAGTTGAACTTGACACGGCTGAAGATCGCGTCGGCCGATAGCCTCCTGAAGCTTTTCAAGGCTCTGCCTCCACACAGTCTACACACACTGCTTCTGGGGTATATCAGCTGCGCGCAAGTGCCCTTTAGCGACAGCCTTCTCTATCAGCTCTGCCCGTACCTTGAATCCGAACGTGCTAGTAATACGGATCTTGAAACTAGCATTTCTCGTGAGGAGGCACCTCCGCTGCCCGCCATCTATCCTGATCCGTTTACACCTGCGCCTGAAGTGCGTCCCGAGTTCCATCTGCATACACTCTCGCTTTTTGGAAACGCGTTCATCGGTCGATCGATACAACTGGACTACGGCCTGCACTTGCTGCTCAAACGGCTGTCCCCGTTTCTCAAGCGTCTGGAGCTTGGATATACCTACTGCAGATCTGCTATTCTCGAGGGCCTAATCGAACCCCAAGAAGAGACCGATCCCGGTGCTACCCTGTTGGCAAAAAGAGACTATTTTTCTGATAACGTTATTCTAGAGGAATTGGGACTAGACGAGACTCACATTGACGACGAAGCAGCATTAATCGTTTCTCGGTTCCGAAGACTCAATCGACTGTCACTACAAAATACGCGTATAGGCAAGGAGGCTGTGGAACAGATTGTGAGGGCATGTCCTCTCTTAGCTAGTCTGGATCTGACGAGCTGTCGTAGTATTCCTCTGCTGGATCGACGAACACTACTGAAGGATGTGAGGGAAGCGACAGCTACTAAACCAGGGGCAAAGTAGCGGGGGATGGGATTTGAGTGGACGAATTCCAAACGGCTTCGGGTAACCCTTTTTTTATGCATAATAGAAAAGGCAGACCAGCCTTCGATTCTCATCATCATCTTGTTGAATTCTCTTCCTCGCACACTGAGCAAAATACAAAATATACTATCCTGATGTAAGTGGCAGACCTTGTACCCAAGGTTGCTTCTCGAGATATCGCAACGAAGGAATTGAAGAACAAAAAGATGCCTGTGTCGAACTATCCGATTCTCTGGTGGACTGCACCTTTTCCATCCTTTGTTCAACCTAGAGTCCTTAGTTACTGAGCGATTGTTGGCTCGAGTACATGTTTACTTTTACGCAGGACAGAAATTCTTTGCAAGCAGCCATTGTCGTGTTGTTCGATGGATCACAATTGGATGCGGGCGATATACCTGCATTAGGAAGAAACGTCTCAGGCCTGGGTGCTCAACAGAGGTATGTCAGACACCTCTCCTGGCTTCTTCACGAACTCTCCGTCGCTTCATTGACATTCAGATTGGTTCCGTATAATGCTCGGTCCACCAAGCGGCTCGGGGCGTAGAAAGTCGCTCTCTTCACCAGCACCATTTACGCATATCTGGTCCTAAGGCTTCAATTCTGACGTGGTTGAGACACTCTTCCAGCCATCAGACATAGCACCTTCTCTCTCAGTCAGCGGTAAAAGCTTTTTCGAGACCGACACGTTCCTTGAGGCTGTGACAGTACCTCCGTTGGTCGACTTGGCTGAGAAGAACCGATTAAGAGCACTCATGAAGGATCAGGGCGGCAGAGCCCTGGCAGTGTGGATAGTAGGCTACGACAATGGTACTGATGCGCCGATGAGACGCAAGGGCTCGCTGAGCGGCCGTGAAAGCTATGTAGAGGCACTTCTCGATCTGATGGATGTGGATATCTACGGAACCTGTATGAATAATACCGCATGACCAGCTCATAACGACTCTCAGAGTATGTGATACCTTATTTTGTTTCATTTTTTGTGCCTTGAAAACCTTGAAAACATGGATGTACAAAGTAGTGTTTTATCTATACCCCTACACTAGAATCACTTACACTCAAAGAAATCATGGCCGACTACAAGCTTGTGTTTGCTTTGGAACGATACAATTGCCAGGACTATGTTATAAGCACTCTAGCAGATGCCTTGACTGTAGGTGCGGTTCCGATTGTGGACGGGCCCAAGGACTACAGTCGCTTTTTCCCGACAAAAAACCCACTTGTTCGACTGAACTCTTTCATCTCTCCGCAGCTCCTGGTCCGAGAACTGGACAGCTTGGACAAAAACGACGCCCTCTACCTCGAACGACTCCACTATAAAATCGTTACAACAACTAGAAAGACCAAGATTTCGCCTTCGTTCCGGGAGGCCTTTGGCAGAGTGAGGGAAACGAGAGCAGTAGACAAGAAGAGCGTTGTCGCGTGGGGTCCTAATCGATATAGTGCGTATTGCGGGATTTGTCGACTCGCACATGACCTTTCTTAAGGCATTGAAAACACACCAACCGTCTCAGGAAGCTGTGAAACGGAACCGCGATATCTATCTGCTCAGGTGAAAGCGTACGACGAATGCCTACAATAACAACAACAACAACAACATCCCTTCTCGACCCTAGAGACAAGACCAAATGAGAGCTTAATAAATGTGAAGGTCATGTTTGGTAAACTTGAGGCCGGCTTCGACCCACCTTCGACATCCGAGATGCTCCTTCTTCAGCAACAACAAGCCACGAATGGCAATGCGACGTCTCCGCCGTTCGAGATGTTCTATTTCCCGGTCTTGATCCTAGCCACGTCCATGGATGCGCGTAGGATGTGTTTTTGGCCTTCGCGATATTTGTTCTAAAGCAAGGTTCCTGGGGACGGTCGGGAGGCGCGGTTGTTGGAGAGGGTGATGTTACGCGAACTGGGCGAGAACCTGTTGTATGAGTAGCCTGGAAGCACATGTTTGTAAGTAAAATCGCGTCGTAGCGCGTAGGATACAGAGACCGTGCGCTCGTCCGTGGACAAAGACCACCCAACATTCGAAGGGAACCTGAAGGTTGTCAGGATTCATTTGTGTTTCTTCATGTTGCACACTGCTCGTGTCATGTAGATTGTCAAGCGCTCTGTTGCTCCTTGAATCTGTGGATAGATAATTTCACCTTTTCATCCTCATGGATGTATGCTCCCGCCATGTGATGGACATGATTTCCCCCCAAGGAAATATGACAGCCCATGGCGATATGTCCTTTATCTGCTTGGACATGGTCCTGGTCTGCAGAGAGAAGCGTTCCTTCAGAGCATGGTGTTTCCCCCCACCCCAACAGAGGACTTTGCTAGGCTTTATTTATTTCCGGCATATAATACGCTGCATGAGAAAGGAAACAGAAGGACGGATGCGCATGTGCGGGGCGCCACTACCGCAAAGAAGAGAGGGCATGGGCAACCTTGTTCCCTCTTCACCTTACTTTGTAGACAGCAAGTTCTTTTCTTCTCTATCCCCGCTCTTGCAACTTTGATCGCTCATCCGCCCACTCGTCGTCATTTCACACTTTCCATCACAGCCATCACAGTCATCACATCCAGCCAGCCAACCATCTATCCATCTATACATCGACTCAATCGACTCTCCTCGGTTCTCGATAAAAAAATACCATCTTTCAGAAGCGAGACGCCTTACTTACCACACCCATACCTTCAATCACTTGCTTATCTCACCCCACTTCCCTGTCCTCGCACGGCCTCAAGTCCATGGAACGCATCTCCTCAGGACCTATCAGACGGCCCAGCAGCATCTACAGCGGATCAGGTCACTTCCCAACCTCGCCTGTCGGCAGTGGTGCACCCGTCCCAGTCGTTTCCCACGACGACCAGTTCTCAAATAACCCAGAGGACTATGATGTGCGTCTTCCAATTGGTATGCCAAATACACCCACCCCCTACCCAGCAGCACAGCAGCTTTAACAACCCATCCTCCTCTATTAAACATCTGTATTCGCGTGTGTTTAATCAATTGGTCCCGTCTTCACGTCCGAGAATACTCACGCTGGACCAATATCTCATTTCATGCTTTAAGGATATGGCTCCTCGGCTGTTGTGTACGATGCCTACTACAAGCCTTTGAACAGGCGAGTCGCCATCAAAGTCATCGACCTGGATATGTTTGAACGAAACCAGATTGACGAGCTTCGGAGAGAGACCCAGGTCATGGCTCTATGCAAGCACCCCAATGTCTTGCGTGTCAATGGGGCGTTCGTGACCGAAAGCAAGCTGTACATCGTTACGCCATATCTTTCTGCGGGTAGGTCTAGGCCACGGCCAAACAGTATTTTTTTCCGGTCTTTTTGGGAGGAGCATGGGTGACCATTGGAGGTGTCAGACGAATCACTCCTGCATGAACGTTCAAGAACTAACGCGACGTATCTTCGTTTTGCCTTGCGTCTTTATTTTGATTTGCATGTTTTGTGCAGGATCATGTTTGGATATCATGAAGACTGCCTACCCAGATGGCTTTGATGAGATCTCGATCGCCACCATCCTGAAGCAAGCCTTACAGGGATTGGACTACCTTCACAAGAACGGGCACATTCACAGGCAAGTTGGGTCTCAGGCTGTCCCAACATGACATCATGCAAGGAGATGGACAGAGTGAGATATGGTTTAGCAACAATACCCTAACATCTCATCTTGGTATGCCGCTTTGCACACAGGGATGTGAAGGCCGGTAATCTTCTAATGGACGACGATGGATCGGTACTATTGGCGGACTTCGGTGTATCCTCGTCACTAATGGAGAACGGAGACAGGCGCGGCATGAGAAAGACATTTGTTGGTACGCCTTGCTGGATGGCACCAGAGGTCATGGAGCAGGCGGGATACGATTACAAGGCCGATATTTGGAGCTTTGGTATCACTGCGATCGAACTGGCCACCGGCCATGCACCTTTCGCCAAATACCCTCCAATCAAGGTACAAAAACTTGGTCTTATTTCTTGTTGTGCGTCGATATTGCCGTTTGTTTTGATATTTCTAACGTGTAGCTGCTTATGCATGTGACAACAGGTCTTGATGTTAACTCTCTCGAATGACCCGCCCACACTGGATCGCGAATCAACCAAGCACCGCTATTCCAAACTGCTCAAGGAGATGATCGACTCCTGCCTGCAGAAGGACCCTACCAGGAGGTAAGCATTCGCACTTGTCCATGTTTTTGTGTTACCAATGGACACTGAGTCTGAGCCCGCATGTGTGTTCGTTAGACCCTCGGCCGAAAAACTGTTGAACCATTCATTCTTCAAGCAAGCTAAGAAAAAATCGTACCTCGTGACGTCTCTGCTGGCAAATCTCCCACCTCTGGAACAGCGGCCTCCCAAGAGTAAGTTTACGCCGCCAAAAAAAAAAAAAATACTCAGGATGCCTTCTTTTCAAGGACGTCTTTATTAAAATCTCCGGCTTGTGCACTTTGCTCGACGTAGAAGCCCCGCCAAAGGCTGCGCTTCCACAAAAGGGCGTTTCCTGGGATTTCGACGGCGATGACGACACGGATGAACCTGTCCGTCGACCACGTACCGTAACGTTTGAAACGTCAAATCGGCCTGTTTCGACCGCTACGACGGACTCAATATCCTCATCAGGTGCGGGCGGCACCCCTGTCCTGGAATCGAGACCTCTGGAAGGGTATTCTGAGGATGGAATGTCGCCTCAGAGCGCCACAACCGTTTCAAGCCAAACTGGCGAAAAGCCTATACGGAAATCGCGCTTCGTTGTCGATGGTATGGCATCTCCTCCTCCGTCGTATAATGCAATGCCTACCAGTTCCATACAGTCGGATCACAACCTACACGGCCTCGGTGTATCTTCCAATGGTGCTGAACTAGCAGGTGCGCCCGAGATTAAGAGAGGGCGCTTTAGCGTCAAAGACACGCCAACCATTTCATCCCCTTCGCCTGCAAGCATGAAGGCTGCAGCCAGCGAGGCGCTCTTGTCGCCGTCGCGCAGCCTGTCGCCTTCGCCCATCGAAGGTACTCCGGATGGTGTGAACATTGGTGGGCCACTTGACATAGGATCAGGTAATACAATGAGGACGCGATCTGATTTTCATTTCCGGCATCCAGCTTGTGGCTCTATTCATTTATTGATGAGTTTACTTTGCGCAACCTCTAGAACGAAAATCAAGGTTTGAGGTCCATCATAGTCCTGCTCCTCCAACATCTGGTGCCTCGGGTTTAGTAAATGGGACCGGTCTGCATTCGCCTGTGTTGTCTGCTACAAACACAAGAGATTCGTCACAGACAAGGGTGTCTCGATTTAGCGTTGAACCTAGCCAGCCATCCCAAGACACTAGCGCAGTGCTTTCGACTGTTGGAACACCCAATCTCTCACAGGGCAAACGCAGTCGCTTCCAGGTGTCGAGTGTCGATGAGATATCAGCAGGCATGAATAATCTATAAGAATTGGCCATTAAATCTCTCAAAAAAATTCTCCAGAAGTGCTCATCATGTTAAGCATTCGTCCTGTTCTCGCTTTTGTGCAATTAGGTGTGGATGCAAGTGGATCGATCAACTCAACACCCGACACGTCGCCTTCAGGATCTCTATTGGCAGGACATAGCGATCTTATCGATGCACAGGGCGGCAATCCGGTCTATGCGCACCTGGAGACCCTCTATCGCCAGAACGAACAGCAGCGAGCCATTCTCGTAGAGCTATTTGCAGGATTTGGAATGAAACCCAGCCAACCTGCCAGCATGCCGTCTTCGGGTGACAAGAGCCAGCCTGTTCTTTCTGAGAGCTCAAGTGCCGGAGCAGCCGTGACGACAACTGGAGGATCAGTTCACCGTCAAGATACTGCGTATGGTATGGAGAAGCAGCTTCAACTGACTGTCCGTGAGAATGAGAGTCTGCGCAGAGAAAACGAGGCCCTGAAACGAGAACTTGATCGTCTGCGTCGAGGAGGTCTTTGAGGCATCTGGGGCATTTTTTAGAGTTGACCATTTGCCAACGAATCAATAAATAAAAAAAACACTGCAGCAGGATTGCAGATGTTTAAAGACTAGCAGCCACTACTTTTTGTATCAACATCTTCTTTTCCTTTTCATAACTAAACCGATGGTCGACCGAACGCAACTCTCTGTCCTCACGTTGAACTGCTGGTAAAACACTAAGACGATCGATTGCGAGAGATGGACCGCGTGAGGAGCAGCTCTGTCACTGACAGAACTTGCCTCAAACACAGGGGCCTTTACTTCCCATCAAAAGATCGCCGAGACAGAATGGCAGCTATCGGACGCCACCTTGTCGATGCCTCTCCTGGATACGACATCGTTGGGCTTCAAGAAGTATGGCTATACGAGGACTTTCTACTCATTCATGGCTTGGTCAAAAAGTCGCTACCGTTTGCGAGACATTGGACTAGTGGGTTGTTTGGGTCTGGATTGGTGATTCTCTCGAAGTATCCGATTGTGAGCACGTCGTTGAGACGATTCGTGCTTAATGGAGATCCGTTACCGAACCTTCACGGTGACTGGTTCGATGGCAAGTGCTGTGCGAGCACGGTGATCGCTCATCCGACAGCTGGAACGATTGAGGTCTTCAATACACATGTAAGGGCCGGACTTTACTATCAACTGGAACCGGGATGTATGAAAATACGCTTATGATGTTGACCATTATCATTGCGTCCTTTAAAACGGCCATATGCAAGATGCATGCGACGTATGACCCTCCTGGAACTTTGGATGTGTATCTCGGCTCCAGGTTGGCGCAGGCTTGGGACATGGCGGTGTTGCTTCGGACTGCAAAGGCTCTGGGTCGACATGTCATCGCAGTAAGTACAAAGGGGTGAGCACAAACACACATGAGCGGTAAATATCTGACTAATGGCAGCCCTTGTTCGAACAATGCCTCTTTACTTTATGACAACAAACAAAACAACTTCGTTAGCTCGGGGATTTCAATAGCCCTCCGGATAGCCTCGTTGTCCAGTTACTCACACGATACGGAGGTGTTTGTGATAGCTGGGAGTTACTGCACCCTCGTCCACAGAATGGTGGCCTGAAGGGCCTCACAGCCGAGGAAGGAGCTGCAGTCCTGGGGATCACTTGCGACACGCCTCTGAACAGCTGGACGAGCCATGATCCATGGATAAATCAGTTGACGGGGGATCCGATAGGCGAACGGCTGGACTACATCTTCTTCGATAACAGCGAGGAGATACAGTGCATGCGTGTCGATGTTGTTCTGCAGGATAGGATTGCCGGGATAGGGGGGCCTACGGCGCCGCTGAAGAACGTGAGCGACCATTTTGCTGTTCATGCGGTGTACTCTCTCAGTTTATGGAAGCCGCCTGTTCCTCAAACAGGAGAGCAACATCATGTGCGGCAGGGTTTGTCAGAGGAGACGACTGAGGTGTTGGAGCAGATTTTGGTGGCACTTGAGCAGCACCTGCTCAAGGCTCGTCACAAGCGCGCAAGGTTCGCGTTTGTTCTCACGCCATTGCTTGTGTTGGCAGTGCTTGGGTTGATCGCAGGATTTGTGTGGATGGACAACATGTGGGAAGGAAGGGAAGGTCGAGTGGTGTGGATGGCGTTTATGCTGGTTGGAGTGAGCATGCTATCGTCGGGTTGGGTGGTATGCATGTTCTATGGATGGTTCTATGGAGGAGAGGCGGTCTCTGGGTTTGTGAACACAATCCAGGAGGTTCGAGACGCGTTGGAGTAAACACAGACGTGTATAGGTTGAAGGATGCAGGAACAAGAAACACGCTGTTGTGAAAAAATTAATGGCTCAGGAACCAATGAGCTGGTCAGGAACGGCTCAGGAACGAATTTTAAGGTTATTCGGCGTAGGACTCTTTAGGCAAGAAGACAGAAACAAAGAAGTTGGACCAATATGCGAATTTAGGTTGCTAGCACAACGACAAACAATGAGAAACATGATGGGAAAGAACCAGCACGCGGGTTGATACTCGAGTGGACCGGACCGCAGACAGCAATGCATTCACAATCTCATTCTTAGAGAGCTTTGTTGTTGATCGAGAGAGGCGGGTGTTTTTTATTATTTTCACTATTTTACAGGCCCGATAGACTATTTACATGGTGGGCTTCAAGTGGAGGCTCTCGACGTTGTTGGGATCGCCGCGCTCGCCAATCAGGCGAGAGGTGATACCATGCTGGGGGTCATCGATCTTGTGATGATGATGGTCAAGGGCGTGTGCGCCAGGGGCATGGGTATGGGCGGCTCCGGCAGCCGAGGTCTCACCCTCGCGAGGGAAGGTGGTGGGGGCCAAGTTGACACTGGGCTGGGCAGTTCCGTAGGCCACATCGTGGTGCTGGTTGATAGACTCGGTGTGGGTGGTGGGTGCAGTGGAATCGTGATGGTCGTGATTGCCGGTGACCTTGTGGACCAAATGGGAGGCCTTGTCCTTGATGGTCTCCATGGCGGAGGGCTTGTGTTCGGTAGTGTTAGTCATTTTTGAGGGGTGGTGGGTTGGAGGTTTTGTGTTTGAGTGTGGGGGTTGTTGGAAGAATGAAGAGAAGAAAAGAGAGGAAGAGGCGAACCCTTTTATATATGTGGACCTGAAAAAAAGAGTTAAGTCGCTCATGACCAAGGACGATGTGAACCTATAGGATAGAAGTGTTCGGGATGACATCGCTTCTCGTGCAACTGAGACTAAGAAGCATCATCAATAGTTAAAAGGGTTCGCGTGATGTCACTGTGATAGGACGAAGAATCCATTTACGTCCGTCATGCATCTTTCGCCTGCTATTGTACATTCTTTTTTCTTCCTTAACATACACAACTCTTCATAAATATATTTTATCTCACTTCGCAGGGTCAATCTCCTTCCATACTCTCATTCCTCGAAATAAAGTACCATATTCCTCGCTCGTATAAACTAACCATGGGCATTGCAGGCCTGTGGCCCTTTCTAAGAAAGAAAGGGTATGAGCCCGTTCTTCGCCATCAGTCCTCCCACTTATCCAACCTCCCCCAGTTCCATTGATCGCAATTCGGCGATTCGGGCCGATATCTTTGGGTCTTTTATGCCACCGTTCGCTACGCCTATTCCTCGCACCCTATGGAAGATGCTCACCGCATTGTCGAGCGAGAGATACTGGAGCTTGGGACCCAGACGAATTTGGTCCTTTACCTGGACGGCCTTCCTTAGAAAGAAAAAGGATCCATTCAAGTGCACCGAGAGATCCTTTCGCAAGAAAGCTGTTGAGCGCGCCGACAAATGTCTGCGTGAGCTCGAGGTTCGCGTGGGTAAAAAGCTTCACGCGCGGAAACACCAGTTCATCGACATCAGAAAATTTTGAGCTCGGTCTTCTATTGGTCCCTAGACGCTCGACGCGCCTTTGCCATGTACATGCGCAAGAAACAGTGGACGATCGTCGAGTGCTCGACCGAGGCAGATCTCACGATAGGCCTTGAATGCAAGCCTGACGACATCATTGTATCAAGAGACAGCGACATGCCCATGTACAAGAGCGTCGAGACTATTTGGCGACCCATTCCAAAAGGAAAACCCCTTGTGTACGACGTTCCAAGCGTCTATGCGACTTTACTTGGTATCGTATCAAAAAACGACTACAGCCGCAACATCCTCTCTCTCGGGAGTGCAACCAACTACAAAATCATCAAAGAGTTGGATGGAGAAGGTAAACAGGTCAATCAGATCATCGTGTATATCAATGATCCAGGAAACGTATTATCAATTCTAACGTCTTGGCAGTTTATGGCTTGCAGACACTGCGACGATGACGAAGCATTATTTGGCACATAGTCAAGTCATGCGCAAGAATATTGTCCAGGAGATGCTTACCACTTCGCGGAAGGTTTTTATGGATCTTTTACAGACCCCTGTGCGGATTGGCTCACCCCCTTCGTCCTCAGCTCAAGCTGCCATGACCTATGACAGTCTTCGGAAGCAGTTCGGCTGTCTTTCTCAGCGGTGCTCCCAAATGGAGAAGGAGATGCAAGGCGGAGAGAAGGTATACACTGCCTTGATTTGTAAGAATCCCCACCTGCATGAAGGCATGCATAAAATTAACTCAAACTTATTGTGATCGCTATCAGCTTTAATAACTTTGACAGCGAGTCAACTAATACTAAGGCTCGGCGAGACAGGTCTTCGCAGACCTTCAACAGGTATCGTACGATTGATCACTCTGCTCCAGACCAGGCAGAGGCTGCGAGCGAGGTGAACCCTGTCCAGCCTCGTATCAAACCCCGCAATACCGACCGCGATATTCTGTCAAACAGCGCACTCAACTCAAGGAACATGAACCGCCTGAAGCAATGAAGCAGTACACATGAAATGCATGGAAGAAAACACCCGAGAATCCCTTGAATCCCGACGCTGGCTCTTTCAAGAAGAAGAGGGGAGCGAAGAAGCAGAAGAAAAATAAAGAAGATTATGCCAAAGCCAGTAAGCGCCTCCACAGGAAAGGCTGAGTTACGGGTGATCATGATGTAAAGGAGGAGGAAGAGGAGGAGGAGGAGGAGGAAGAGCAATGGGAGGACAAAGATGATGATGACCCAGGGCACCAGGACTCAGACCATCTATGCTTCCATACTGTGCTGCTCCAGCATCTCTACACAGATGACCCCATCATTACGACGAGTGTAGTTGGTAAGCACGTCCAGCAGTTTGTCGATCAGGCTGCGGATCTCGGGCTGCTGCAGAGAAGGAACAATAGAGCTGCAATCTTGGCTAGGTCTGTTGCCTTGTAGATATCCAGTGAAATAAATAAAAAAGGCAGAATAAAAAATTTGTGCTCTGTCGCTACATATATGCCAGTAGAGGGCAACTGTAAGAACGACAATACTAACATTGACGATCCGTCTATAATAGCTAAAAACTTTGAAGACGAAGGATCTCATATCAGATGGGACATGTACAAAGATCGACCAAGGCATTCCGGCGATCGAGAATTTCGTGCTTTCGAGCCAGTCCAGCAAGAGTTATCGTCAGACGGCTCCGCTAACAGGCACGAATCAGCCTTTCATGTCGTTCTCTGAGCGTGAGCTCGGTATCCTGATTAGACAAAATGCTGCGCTGAAGAAAAAACACCAGGAGCTAGTACTGGTGGACTATCAGCACAAGGACATCATTCCTGCCCAGTGTGACCTAACCGATTGGCTTGGGCAGAAAGCTCCTGGGCTCCTTATCACAGAGATGCTTTTGAACGTCGGCAGGCGTGAGCCACGTAAAGGACCGAGAGATTACAAGTATTCAACGTCCGTGATGGACCTGAGCATGATGCGAGAACACGATCAATCCATTCGGTAGGTCAACTTCGACTCTATGACTTACGAGGGACGCGGCTATGTTCACCGAGGTTCCATTCAAACAGGCAGTTTCCGCATCCGCCTTCATCTGTCGGCTTTCAAGTTAAACGATTGCAGTCAGTCAGATACAGACGACTCCCGCGGAATATCTTGTCCCTTTAAACCACATTCACAGCCAAGGAAGTGGATTATTACTTGACCGAGGTTCGAAATATAGTGAAGACCCAGCAGGATGTCATTGACCTTTGGGGATGTGCGCCAGATCAAACCAAGATCCTGGGTCTCGATCTCGGGCAAGCCTTTGTAGTCGGAGTCAGCGAGTTGCTACCAAAGATCGGCGATCCTGTTCGAGATCCGCAGGCTATGCTGCTCAACCTGTGGCACTTTCATGCACCGCGATATTATGGCAGAGCACAACATTTGCAACGTCATTCTCAGCCATTTACTCCATCAACAGCGATTGCTCTATCTGCAGCTAGTAGAGAAGGACGGGCACTACCCTTGGATGCAAGATGCAAAACCTGCGAGAACAAACACAGAAGCCAGGGACAGTAGCAGCAGCAGTGGCGCAGCGAGGCATGAGCAAGGACAGGGACTAGCTGGAGAACGCAAGTGAGCAGCCTCATCCTTGGAAGGGATGGAGGCCCCTGGCACCAAGCGACTATAGACTATGTACAGTGACGTATTTGAGTTGTTCCTTTCAGCAGGTTTCTCAGACGTGGACCTTAATTGCAGGACGCAGGGCTGAGTGATCCGTGCAATTTTAGAAAGAATAGTCCAGTCTGGTTCCGTATGCTGTAATGGCAACATGATCTTTCGCTACACGGTGTGTAAACAGACTCATGGAAGAGAACCGGATAACCGGTATGACAGACTTGTTCACATCCATCATTCAAACCGCGAAAAATAACAATGTGCTCCTTAACTTGTTCTCAGAAGGCTTGCCAGCGCGGGAGGATGCATCACTCTATCACGCGCAAAGAAAAAAATAATTTGCAAACGCATAGCAAACAGTAAAATGTATGCCTACTCGACGGAATGCTGTGCAGGATGCCGGGATGGACGACAGCATAGCCTGTCCGGCACGGAGAATCCGCCACAGTATCTAGGCTTAGTGATGGACACTAAGAAGCGGGTCCTAAAATGGGTTCAGGATGGGGATGGTATTGTGCGGGACATCTAGCCGCGACTGTACGTAGAAAACGCTAAGGTCATATTGACACACGGCGAACATTGGTTTGTTGAGGTAAGAGTAATAGACTACGTACTTTAATGATCCAAACTAGTCAAAAGTCTCATGTCACGGCTGTACTATACTACAAAAAACAAAGGAAGATTAGGAATATTCCATCCATCGCTGGAGCAGGCAGGCTTAACGTTAAAAGTCTTAGACGTCCATACACGTATGTGTACGTGAACGCGTTTGTCCGCAAGACGCACTACCATCTCAATTGGGGAAGGGCCTAGCCTGTTTTCGGCAAAAACTGTCAAGGGGATATTTCATAATGCCAAACCCATTTGCATCAAACTCAAAACTGGAGTCAATGGAGACTTCGGTGGGGGTCTTGCTGACAAGAAAAGCTCCAATGCAAGCCCCAAAGCGAGCGTCAAATGGCTTATCAAAATACCAGTATGGCTGTAGTGTAGTGCGGGTGAATGTCGCAGGAAATCACCGACTAATGGGCCTGTTTGTAAAGCACTTTATCCCGTTCCTCCGAGGATATCTTTTTGTCACATTTCCCGTGCTATACCAGGCAAATTCATTGCCAAAAATAAAACAGCGTGCCAGCACTTTTGTTGAAGCAGCAGGACCGAATGGGGTGTTTGCTCTTATAAGTAAACTCCACCTTCGTCTTTTTTACACCATTCACATCTCCATCATCTCTCCTTCTACTCCTTCTTCATTCCATCCAAAGAAGGAACGTTAATACGAAGGCCCTGTCTCTCTTTGTCTTTCTTTGCCGTTTCTTACCCCTCTGCCAAAAGTCGACCTATCACACATCCACTCGCTTGTTTATGTAAAATAAGGCACTTCCCCAAAAAGAGAATCACCGCACCCTTTATTCCTGCTGGACATCGTATTCCTTCACATATTTAGAATGAACTCCTCAGAACCAACACAGAACCGCCGCACAAGCACTGGCAGCGGGTCTGACCAGACCACCAACGCTGACTATGTCGCCAGCAAACCTACATCCCTCAGGAACCGCCATGAGGTCGACACCTCTCCCAGTTCACCTCTCACTACACATCCAGAGAAAAAAGTTACGCTTCGCTCAATGACTTCCCTCCGCTCGACCCTTCCCAAGACCGATGGTCCCATCATTGGTCAAGAACACTCCCATCGACAGCTGTCCCTCCTCCAGTGTCTCAAGGCCATTCTTTTCGCTAGCAAAATCAATGTCATGCTTATCTTCATCCCGATCGGTATTGTCGCCGCCAAATTGCACTGGCCCGACGTCGCTGTCTTTATTCTCAACTTCTTGGCCATCGTCCCCTTGGCAAAACGTGAGTTATAGCAATAATTCCCGGTATTGGCGATGAAGAACATTTTATATCTCTTTTTAGGGCAATGATGCTGCATTCCTCTCAACCTCTCACTCCTTTTGTTGATACGATTGTTATCAATGAGCTGTTTATGCCGACAAGGACGGCGGGCTTCGCTGCGATATGGCTCATAATGCACCATGATTTCTACCCTTCATCCAACAACAAACAACAATGGCTTCGTTGGTTGGTTTTCTTTGGAGGTTGTGCAACTGAGGCTGAAATCCTGCTTTAGAGTTACTCTGTTTGTGGGTTCAGAGCTCAAAATTGTTTTGAGCCAGTGAGCCTATATTCGACATCGGCTGAGGTGTTGGGGTCACAACAGCTGGACACCCATTGACCCACAACTCCTAAACTACATTTCTCTCTTGTCACGATTTGTTTATGCCCCGTGCCTCTATCTTCTCCGTGTAGAACATGTTCAACTAATCCTCCTCCTGTTCATCTATCACTGCTGACTAATAGTTCTTGGCTATGCGACCGAAGAAATCTCCCTCAGACTTGGAGAGGTACGTCTCGATGTTCGGCAAGCCAAAGGCATGCGCTCGAGGCACTCATACCTTGCTATTGCTCCCCTCTTCATTATTGCTCACCCCCTCGTTCTCCTTGCCAAATTTAGAACCTGGGTGCCCTGCTCAATGCCTCGTTTGGTAATGCCGTCGAACTTATTCTGTCCATCATCGCGCTGAAGGAGGGCAAGATTGCTGTTGTACAGGCCTCCGTCCTCGGCTCTGTTCTTTCCAACTTGTTGCTGGTAATGATCCTTATCCATGATGCTGCGTTGATGCCACGTTTATTTGGCGTGTTAGCACAAGATCTTTAACGCATACTATATTGTCTGAACTTGCTGTCTTTTTCCCTCTCAGGTCTTGGGATTCTGCTTCGTCTTTGGAGGTTACAAGTACAAGACCCAGACATTCAACCAGACCGCTGCTCAGACCTCGGCCTCGCTCCTCTCGTTGTCGTGCCTCTCACTCTTGATTCCTGCGGCTTTCCATGCCACAACCACCGAGATTGACCAGACTGTCAACATCCAGCATCTGTCCTACGGCACCTCGATCGTGCTCTTGGTCGTCTATGTGCTGTACCTGGTCTTCCAGCTCAAGACCCACACCCATCTTTACGCCACCGACAGCTCAGAGGAGGAAGAACCCATCCTCCCGCTCTGGCTGGGCATCGTCGTTTTGCTGATCATTACTGTCATTGTTGCTTTCTGTGCCGAGTTTTTGGTCGGTTCCATTGACGGTCTTTCGCACTCCTGGAATATCAGTCCTACCTTCATCGGTCTGATCCTTTTGCCCATCGTCGGTAACGCAGCCGAGCACGTCACTGCCGTATCCGTGGCGATGAAGGACAAGATGGACCTGGCCATCGGTGTCGCTATTGGCTCCTCCATGCAGATCGCCTTGTTCGTCACCCCATTGATGGTTATTATCGGCTGGATCATCCATCAACCCATGACCTTGTTCTTCAATACCTTCGAGACCTGCGTCCTCTTTGTGTCGGTCCTGATTGTCAACTACCTGATCCAGGATGGAGAGTCCAACTGGCTGGAGGGTGTCATGTTGCTGAGTACATATCTCATTGTCGCCATCGCCATTTATTTCTACCCGGCTTCTGCGGTCGAGAGCGGCGGTCAGTAAGCGGCATTCCGTTGTGGACAATTTTGAAGCGCTGCTTTCATGGGCGGATTTATCAGACGAGCTTTCACGTTTTGCAGGAACATTGAGGTCTTGGGTCTGCGAATAAGGGTTCTAGATGGTTTCCGTGACTTGAGGATGGAGACCCGCGCGCATTGAGTGCGATAGTGGGCCATATTTAACGACATTTAATATATTCGCATAAATAATTATCCCATATTATTGCTGTCTCATAAGAAATGCAATTTAATCTGGTGTAAATGACATTGAGGTTTGCAGAGGAAGGTAAGTGTCGGTCCCGGCAGTGTGGATTCGTAATCGCGGGGCTCGTGCGCAAAGGTTCTGAAAGGACGCAACCTGATTCGCTTTAGGTATTACTCCATTGATCGTCTGTCTTTTCTGAATAGAATGATTGGTTTTATTGATTTCTTGTTTCAATTAGCCCTTGAGGTCTACCTTCCATGTCAAGGTCAGTTTGGAGACCGTCTCAAAAGACGCGTTCTTGATGAGGACATGAGTAATGACTTCACTCAATTCCCGGTCCTTGATTGGAGCAACAATGGAGCTTGCGGTCAACAGTCCGCGGGAGACTTTGATATACTATCGGTTTATTTTTGTTGTGTTTTCAGATTATATTAGTATATCAGCGCTTTTGGTGGCGATCGATAAGAGATAACATATGAGCTCGTAAGAACTTGCGCAAGTAAATTACCTCTGCATTGATGTTTGTGAGAACGACCCGATCGTTCTTGCCGAGCAGAGTCAGGAGCGCCAGGCCCCCTACTGTCTCGCCAAATGTTACCAATGCCGCAGCATGGACACATCGAAATGGGTTGGAGACTGATTTTGTTTCCTACGAGTTTGTATGGTCAACAATGGGGCACGGCAAGTACAAAAAAGAACATAGTCGGTAACGTGCACAATAAAGGCTTCCTCCTTATCTTCCCTCTCTCATGGCTGCATGATACCAATGATACATCAATGTCCCAAAGATTTTCATCCCTTCTTTGTCAAAGCCCTGACCTCCCCCTCCAATGCTCAGCAGTTTATCACATTTTGTTTATTTGCATACCTTCATGACGCCACACGCTTTACCCTTGCGCAATTCCGTGATACGAAAGTTGGTTGACCTGGCGTAAGGATTTGACAAGCCGACGATGGTCGAAAAGATCCAAGCCCGCAGTCGCATTGGCAGTACATCGACTCCGTGGAGAACATCCCATACTTGTAAGGGATCCCGCAGAGAACTCAGTTTTTGTGTGATCACGTTGGTCAACATTGTTAGACCAATGAGGACCATGATGGTCGCCAGACCGAAGAGAGCAAGATTCATGGGGCTGATGGACAGTTTTGTGGGTAAGGTGCAAAGGATATGAGCGCAAAATTCAGTGATGGTCGATTTTTTTGAGTTAATGCAATAAATTAGAGAGCGGTGTTCAATGAAGCTAGAGGACGAAGAGGAAAAGACAGGTCGATAGTAGCGTGAGCATCTGAGCGTGGATTGAGAGGTTACTAAATAGTAACGTAGATGACAAAGAACGGCAAGGGTGTGCGTTCAGTTTAGGGATTCGTTTGAAGACTGGGCCGGCAAGCGGACACGCGATTAAGACAAACACGTTGCTGCAGCATTGTCCAACCGAATGTGCTTCAAACATAGCAAAAGAAAAAAGTAAGCTATGAGTAGGAAGGAAGTGAAAAGAGGAATATTCTCATTCATACCTGCAAGAGGTCGTTGAGGTGTGTTTGAAGAGATGAACAGAAAGTAATAGCAGAGAGTGTTGGGGGAATGAGAATGAACTGGTGTGAGATGATTGGCAAAATGAATGAGGAGTAAAACAGCGGAGGAAACAGCTTTTTTAAGGAAGCGTTCTTAGAGAAAGGCTACATGTGCTCGGTACCTGAGTTTCTACACGTGCCAGGGGTGTATCATCGGGAATAAAGTTGGTTTCAATGACCCGAATGTGGGTTGACCCGCAGGTGGACCGCGCTCTTGCTTCCCATTTGCGTCTCCGACCTGCTCTTCGGCCTTGGTTATGGTTTCTGCCTGAACGACCACAAGACCATCTTCTTAGAAAGCAGCTGTCTCTGAGAAGGCACAGACATGCCAATCATCCTAATAGTGGTGCGCAACAATATTTCCTCTTGCTGAGTCTTTTATTTGTCAGAGCAGCAGCTCTAGGATGTTGACAAACAAGTTATGACATAGGGATGCTGCGTTCTTTGTTGTGAATGATTCTGGAATGTGATGAATGCGTTAATGCGCCGCTGTGTGTAATAAAGTTCCTGTGAAAAATGTTTATGCTAGAGTAGATGGTTGTGTGCACATGCTTGGGTTTTGAAAATGAACGGATTTCGGAACTTCTCCAAATGGTCCTTTGAAAACAATTAAAGACCTAATGGCTGTCCTTGTGGTCGATGTGACTCCATTCGTCGTGAAAAAAACCGAGCCCTCCATCCTTGTTCATGGATGCGCCGCGCGTGATGCTCACTGTGAGAGAACGAGCGAGAAATAACAAAAGTCATCGGTTACTATCATTCTTACCCCATCTACAACAACAAGAAACGCCTCTGTACCTTCAACATCGATCACACTTTACAGTAAAAGTTAACACTGTATGCGAGCAACAACACGCTGCACAGTGCCGTAGGCCCTGCGCGATCGTAGTAGCGGACCTCACGCGGGGACATCATTGCCGAGTCGACACTGTCTCTAGCCTTTCGTGGTTCCACAACAGCATTTCCTTCCGCCTCTGCCGCAACCGCACCGCATGTACGATTATGCTTAGCTTGCTTCTTCGCAAGTTTCACTGCGAGTCGACGACTCAACGATCGATCTCGTCGATGAAAGATTGCAGCTGCATAGGCCAAGGAGCTCATCGCAACAACCAAGATGGATACCCCGATATAGAACCCGAGCGACCTCACGGGTCCAAAATTGCACAGGGTAAGCGCCATGGAACCCAGAAGGATTCCCAATTTGATCCAGTTGATGAACGTGCGCTCGTTTGAGAACAGTGCCATACGGTCATTATTTCCACGATTGCCTTTGCCCTGTCCCTTCGCCTTCTTTTTACCAAATTGTCTTGATTTTGGTCTTATGGAATACATCTTTCCATCCGAGTTCATTGAAATAGACTGATGCTGCTCTGGTGCCTCCTCCTGCCGTAGTTCTTCTGCTGGATTATGCAAAGTAGTGTTACTGTTGGTCCCAAAGAGAGTCGAGGAGCTGGAGTTCAGCGGCTTGGTGTTTTGAGCCGACAAGTCGACGCTACTGGCAGTGGATGAGCCCCCAATGGCACCTCGCGGCGTACTAGCGCCTTCTCCTGCTCCGCAATAATTGTCAAGTTCACTATGACAGTGAGCCATGTTGGAGGAAGGTGCCTCCGTAACGTTCTCCAGCAAAATTTCTTCCATCATCACAGAAATGTGCGGCTCGCGAACAGAGGAGTTGTGGGTGCACATTGCTAGAGATTGCCTTTGATCGCTGTACTCCAAGGAACCGGTAGTGGTTGCAGATCTAGGTCCACTGAGCCCTCGAGAGGGTTGGCAGTGATCCATATCAGACGGATACAGTGGCGACAAGCTAATGCATCGGCGATGTTGGATGCCAGGGAACCAAGACTCTGAACATGGCGTCTCGGGCGCTCCGACTACGGTTGAGGCATCTGAAGAGACTGAGTCTGGTTCCGATAAGTGCATGTCGCCCAGCGACACATCATGCTGGAGATTCGATGCCTCCAGCTCTCGTTGCTGCTGCTCCCTCGTCGCTGGAGGCTGATAGGTTGTGTATTGGGACGTCCTGTTGGCAGCAGTGTAGAAAGATTGTGAAGTAGGTGCTTTAACCATCGGAGGAGTAAATGGGGGAATAAGATATGATCACTAATCGTCTTGGTGTCGATCGGGTCTACGGCTCGTAGGTACTATGGTTGGCATCAATGTTGAAGTACAGTAAGGCCGTTTAAAGGTAGGGGGTGTTCGGACGGATATGTCTGTCAAGTTAGCAAATGAAAACGACAAAGACACGAAAATGGATCAAATTCACTGTGTTGTTGATGGCGATTGCCAGAGTTGCTACTGCCGTCAATTGGATCCCGCCATGCGACAAAAGGATTGCCTGTCCTAGAATCCATATAATGATCTCTATCGGCACTCGTCGTGTTGGTACTTGAAGCGTATGCTGTACCTTGCTGCCTTTCATGGATGAAGTTGGTATCTGACGGCTGAATGGCGCTGCTTCAGAGAGAGAGAAAAACCATGGCTGAAAACAGCAAAAGAAGAGTACGAAGAAAAGAAGGACCTGAAACTCATCTTAGCTTACACAGTATGTATTAGAGATAACACGCGGTGACAAGGTAAGGACCTGTCGTGTGAGTGGAGATTATTGCAGTGATGAATCCAGGAGAACAGATGACAAACGCGAGAGTTCTTTTTTTTTTTCTGGTCCATTGGCGAAGAAACTTCCGTCCGAAAGCCATGTCAAATTAACTCAGTGGAATTTAAAATAATGCGCTTCATGAGAGCAGGTCGTGACATGACGTAAAGGAACCAGGAGCGTGCATGAGCCCATAGTGTCTCCCAAAATCAGAGAAATTAGAATACTTCTGGTAGTAGAAAAGGAACGAAAAAGACACGCAGGCGTAGAGTTCATGTCTGTTATAAAGAATGCGGGAGTTCATACAGAAGTCAAAGTACGGATGTCAATTCAGGTACAGGACACAATATTGCGGACTCATTCTTGCTCCTTTTCTATTCTAAAATGGACCGCGTCGGTTCGTGCGGCGAATGTCAGTGTTCCTCAACGAGGCTGCGTTACATGCGGGTCGGAGCTAGCATAGATTCATTTCATTCAAATGCTAGCGTGGTTTCTAGACCAGGATCTAATTGTCAGCATAAATATAAGTTAAATATTTAAATACCATGGCTGTAAAGGCACTCGCGGCATGTTCCAAAGTCTCCGTTTTACTCATGCTTAACATGCCAGGAACCTGACCCCTATTTCTCCGTATGCCCAGCCAGGGCTCAGCGCCTCGGAGGTACATGTATACACGCGTGTATGTAGCCCTAGCGTCTGCCGTCGATAGATGGAGTTGCACACACAAAGAAAAAGTATTAGACTAACTAGTCGCGTAGACAAGTTTGAGAGCATTCATGTCTGCCCTATCTGAGAAAGCATTTCGACTTGAAAACTCCTCCTCCCCGTCGATCTTAGAAATGGGCAGAAGGATATACCATAAACATGATAGTGAATGCCGCAGATCTGCAACGTGCTTCTAAAAAAAAATCTGTCGCTCCTTCCTGCACAGGGAGCCGAAAAAACAACGACGGTTCAGATGTACAGATGAACAATTGTCCATTATTGTTGTCCAGTTAAAGAGATGTATCTATCTCTTTTAGAGGAGCAGATTGTAATTGAATTGAGCACCAGTTGTTTATTCTTAGCCCACAGCACGGTGCCCGCAGTGGATGAGTGAAAGTGATGCAAATAAACTGTAAATGGCCACAATAGCAGCCCCAATTACCTAATTCACCACTTGTCCTGTGTGGCAGTGGTAGATTAGTCAGGGTTACCGGACGGGCGAGAGCCAACTTTCGTCATGTTCACCCCAAAGTTTGTGCGCACATCGATCCACTTTATCGAGCCATTTCTTTTCTTCTTGTCCCCGGACAAAAATATCAGGCAGGATGTTTGAAAATCTATATCGCGGATCAGATTCTGCAATAGATTCGATAAACCACAGGGACCTTGACCAATTTGAGGCACATCTCAGAGGGTCATCCTCCAAAGGCAACAACATCGATGGTATTCAAGGTCAATGGATTGTGAGAAAATAAAGAAAGAAAATTAAATATGAATTAGCAATGAAATTGGTGTACAGCTATGCCTTTTTGCCATTTCATCCCGCAGATTATTCTGTAGAGAAAGAGAGAATGTTTACCATCCCCGACCGTAGAGCGTCGTACCATGTGGCAATCACACCCAATCTGTCCAAGGAGAGTGTCCGGTGTAGCCTGGGTTCCTGTGAAAAACGCTACAAGTACGCCGATTTGCGCGATGGTGCTCTTGTCTCATGCCCTATGCCTGTGTTTTCTTTGTGAGCCCCAGACTGGCCAACTTGTCAGTCAGGGTAAGGACCAGGCGAACCTTGTTCAGGCGCAAGCGGATCTGGTCACTTTCCCAATTCTCAGTGCTCTTTAGTAAGTCAATGTAGCAGACATCAGGATCTTATGAGCATGGACTATACAGTGTACATCAGGACGCATGGCATCATGGCACCATAAAGTATCCCCTGCTCTGGGCTATCAAGTCTGTTTCCTTCCTTTCTTATTCGTATCCTTTTCTACCTTCACCCTGCCTGCTTGTATCGCCTCAACCATTCCTCAGGGATAGGAGAGAGAAGGAGAGAGAAACACGGTTGCTGTAGTACATCCATCCATTTTAACGCTTTGTTCTCGCCATTGACACTGCACATCATCGTCGCCTCTCCTGCCCCTGTTTCTGCTGTTTTTACTGCTTTTACAGCTTAATTAAAAATAACCTCTCCATCTCCCTTTTTGGCATATTCATTTCGGCCGTTGAACACCTTCATTTCATCTCTCTCCTTCTCCTCTCCATTTTCTTGCATCTCCACCATTCCTATCTATTTCAACGCAGGATCCGATCGCCTGTCCGCACACCCTCTTTTTCTTTTTTCTTTTGAGTTCTTCTCGCTCTGGTATTTCTTTCTTGGACGACTTGTGGCATTGCCAATTTCTTCTGCAAGCTTTTTATTCCATATTGTGTCCCCACTCTCTACACAGTAAGCCGACAATGGCAGTCTCTCCTTCGTCACAATCGCTCAACCCCCCTCCTATTCCGCCAGGAAACAATACGGCACCACGCTCGACCATATCCGTTGTCTTTGTACAAGGAGGGTCGACATGTCTCTTGCGACCGAACACCGTCGTCAGAGGCCATGTCGAGCTGAAGTTGATCAAGCCCTGCTATGCTGCGGGCATTCGACTGCGATTGAGAGGTAATTTGCAATTCCATTCATTCGAATCTCATGGTGCGCATCTTATGCGATGTAACTTGGTGGCAACACTTTTTAGGAACGAAACAAGCGGCATTTCGCACTCTGATTTCAGGGACAAAGAGAGGGGAACAAAGCGGCAAAAGTGTTTTACTATAGGATTTCTAGTAGTTGCAGGCATATACCTCCTCAATTCATCAACATAGTGTCAAGGGTAGCTCATTGCTGGCGTCGTTGTTTATTTGAAGGCAATGTCCGTGGGTCCCACAACAGTAATATCATTATTTGTTATTTCATTTGTGGTGAGCAGATCGAGCATTGCCCTCTGTGTCCTGCGTGTCGAGTCATGAGCATGCGCCCGGTTACATTGCATCCCTCGTGCTTATGTTCTGTATTGATTGCTACACCATCCTCTGTGCCACGCCAATTGTACTTTGCCTCCATCCTCTCTCCCAAACATGGGTGCGTGCATTGACACGGCGAAGCTCACTCCATCCTTTGTTTTTCTATTCTCTTCTGCATGGGCTATACCCTGTTTACAACTTATCCAGCCGAGGAGAGTGCGATCGTCCTCGGCCAAGAGTCCAATGGCGACTCTATCCGGCAGAAGTATCACCAGACCGTTATCACTCTCTTTGACACCGAGGTCATGGTCTCTGGCTCCAATCAGAACGATAACGAGCTGTCGAACTGGCAAGAAATTCCTATCGGATCTCACATCTACCCTTTCGCTCTCAAGGTTCCCAACGTGAATTTCCCCCCTTGTATTCCTGTAAGTATTTCGTCCGACCAAGATGAGGCTGTGCACAAAGGTGCTAACTGCGGCTCTCTTGACCATCATTAACACAATTATCGCTGCTAATATAGAGCCTGGATGGATTTTCTATACGCTACGTATGGACAGCACATGTAGACGGACCCTTCGAGGCATCACTATCCTCAGAAGAGATCCTCTGTCAGTTTACACCCAATGTCCTGGCCCCCAAGCCCATGGAATGGACCTATCATGATGTTGTAGGTGCTGTCGTCTCGAAGAGCAGCACACATCAGCTTCACAAGCAACCTATGGGTATTGCGGTCGCCATCAAGATGCACCAGCAGATTTATGTCCCTGGTATGACAGCCCTGGCTTATGTTTGCTTCATCGGTGTATCGCCTCGTCAAAGGTTGCGAAGCATCATGTTAAACTAATTGCTGCGCCCATGTGTTTCTTTTCTGCTTATGGCATCCAGGCGATCCATTGTCTATGGCCACAACGCTAGTAAATAATGGTCAGAACAAGATTGTAGGGCTAGACGTCATTCTCCGCAGGACCATCAAAGGTACATTCGCAACATCTTACGCCAACCTCTGTAACCAGGCTCAAGTTGAGATCATGTCGAAAGCCGTGGACTGCAAAGTACGACCAGGCGAGTCAAATCAAGTCGACATCTTGACTACGATTCCACCAATGGAGGCCTATTCCATCCCCACATTCGAGTCCAACTTCCTTAAAGTGTACTATGAGCTCCTCTGTGTCATTCGAGTCAAACGATCTGTCTTTGCCGGCGGAGACACGAGTTACCAATGCGTGATCCCCATCCCCATTGCCACCCACAACATCGATAACCCCATGATCACAGGCCGCACCCCTCGTTGGACAAAGAGCAGAATGCAACCCTACTTCTTCGAGCCTACATGGGCGGATCCAGTGGGCGATCTCCATGCGCCTGTAACAAACGACAACGATACCATCAATAATACCTCTAGTGTTACAAGCCCTGGCGACACTCCTACGGGCATCCAATCACCCGCATCTGCGTCTACGGCCTCGCTTTTGGGTTCTCCCGGGGCAAGTTCAAGCGCGATGCATGAATTCTTGAACAGTGGTTCCGCCGAGCTGCATCGCGAACGCACCCTGAAGAAGAGTTTAACCAGGAGCAAGAGTTTGAAGGATATTCAGTCCGCCAGGTTGAACGGATCTTCCTGGAGAGCCGAGCGGGACCAGCTGCTGAGCCAGAGTCGTGAAGCAGGATCTGTCGAGAGCTCTGGCACTAGCAAGCGATCCCCGCCATTGGGACCTAAGAGTCGATCATCCAATGAGGACAAACAGGCGCCTTCTGGCCCGAGCCCAGCAATGGATAGCAATGGAAATGTAGCATACACGCCTCCACCACCGTCTACCTCTCGATCTCAAAGGAATGCGAGCAATAATCTGACGCCAGAGCAGCAGGCTGAACTGGCCAGAAAGGCGAGCCGACGCATCCTTCCTAACCAAGGAATGTATACCAACGAGGGGACCCTACCTCCAGATTACACTGTGAATAAAACCCAGAGCCAGGCTACCGGCAGCTACGCTAATGGCCACAACAACAATACCGAGGGCGAGAGTGGTCAACACCAAGTCAGCAACGGCAGCAGCAGCAACAATGCGTCATTCCCAGTCCCATCATCTAACGCCAATTCTAACGCCAATTCTAGTACCAATCCTATCAACAAAATCCCACCTCGTCGCAATGCGTCCCTCTCACAAAAGGCACACCAGCAACTTCAACAGCTTCAACAACAAAGTAGCGCTGGCAGCTATGGCAATGGCAATCTTGTCGCAGAGCCGGACAGCATTGAGTCTCATTCGCGAGGAGGCAGCTCTATGGGATATAGTACAAATGCTCATAACGACTCGAATCACCTAAGCAGAGGACGATCCAATAACGGCAGCTCGGACCAGGGGCAACATCGCTCTGGCCAAGAACAGCCATACTCATCTGCGGCACTTGAAAGGATCCCCTACCAGCACTCGCTGCCTGCCCACCAGCAACCCCCGGGCGTGGTGTCCCCAACGTTAACAGCCTCTCCCCCTTATGCATCCATGGCAGCCTCGGGAACGAATTGTCAGCTGGAAAGAAGTCCTAGTCGGAGAGATGGAGTTGTCGCAGGCGACATTTTGCCACCACCTCCACCCTTCAACAAGGCTGCGTCCTCCGGAACACTTACGGAAGAAGGAGGACGACACCACCGGCGCACCGGGAGTAATGCCAGCGCGAACGGAACAGCAAGCGCCAGTCTTACAAAGATCCCGCCATGGGAGCGTGTTGAAAGAATCCATCACCAGGACTGGTTCCGACCAGGACCCCACCAATCTGGAGCACTACAGACGTTCGACGTTGCAGGCCTCACGCTCTCTCAACAGCAAGCTGTTCCTATCCTTAAAAAGAGTTTGCAAAGGCCCATGGAAACAGTTCAGTCCATAGAGGTCGAGGAACATCTTCGATAGGCCAATCTATCTTTAATGCCATCCACTTTACCATAATTAGTTCTAATGTTTGCATTTTATTTTACGCTCAACTAATGACCATGACCATAAGAAAATAAAACGAGAAGAATGACTACAATCGATTGGTTCATGGATGGATGCTATGTACAGGTTACTGTATTTTGCTTCATGGCACCCTCGTGGAGGGTTCTCTCTGGTCTGCGACGGCTGGGAGATCCTGATCCATCCACTTCTGTTCCAGTTCCATTATTTGCTGCTCAAAGAACGCTTTAAAGAGTTGAAAGAAGATAATAGGGCGATGTTAATAACGGGGAGCGACCCATTGAACCGAAATCTGCTATAATTAACAAGCTCTAAGGGCTATCCTGCGTACCTTGTTCGCTTTCCTCTGTAGATGCCGGCTGCTCGTTCAAGGGCACCGTGATGGCTAATAGTAGTATGGGTGGAAAACGTGGAGCTGTCAGCGCTTTCCTGGTCACTTTGGCATCGCAAGTAGGCTTTAGTTCCATGAATGAACTTACAGTCATCCGGCAGATCTTCAGACTCCCATTCCGTCTCGATGTTGATGAGATCTGCATCGCGCCAGTGGACTTGACAGTATTGACTATCGCTCATGACTGAAGTGTTGAAGAACAAAAAAAAAAAAAAGAACCAAGCGGTCGTCGCTAAAAACTCAATTTGAGGAAAGCATCGTCGCCAACGCAGGGCACGAGCTCGCCACGTCCCCAAGGCACTCAACCGGGATACGACCATGGACATTCGAAGCCTTCAGCATGCGACTGAGTCTACCTTCCTGGGAGTCAGCCTTGATCCTCAGCCATCGCACTAGCTCCAGAAACACCTCCGGATCATTATTATTGTTCATTCCTCCTGATGCGGCGACGGCCACAATATGAAAGACATTTTCCTGATCAGCATTATGGTCATCGATACTAGCGCCATAGGAGACCAAGAGCCGGGCGATGGCGATGTGATTCTGTTGTACGGCTCGCATTAGCGGAGTGGCACCGAGCTCGGGGGTTTTGGCGTCGATGTCGGCGCCGGCGTTCAGGAGGAGCGTGCAGATCTCTTTGTTGCCTGCCCTGCTCGCATAGTGCTGTTGAAATTTAAGTGTGAATAACATCGGGTGATAATGATGCTGGTATAAAGAGGAAAAAAAAAAAAAAAAAAAAAAAAACATACCAGAGCTGTATATCCAGCGGTGTCAAGAGCATTGGCAGGGGAAACACCACGGCTGTTGCCTTTGGAGAGGATGGTTTGGACCCGAGTGAGATTGTTGCTAATGCATGCGGCGTGGATCGATCGACTGAATTCGATCTCGTCAAGGTTCTCGGCGATGGAGCTCGGACTGTGGTTGCAGATATGTCCCGGTTGGCCGTGGTCGGTGCATCCTTGCTGTGGTCGCGCCATAATTATGGGTACCGTGCCTGGAAGTGTGATAATACAAAAAGATTGTGTCCAGCTGTCGACCGGATCTCATACACACCTTGACGCCGTTCAATAAGTTATTCGCACAACTTTACTGTGTAGGTGAAAGGTTTAAAAAGTCATTTCTGAGAACAAGCGAAGGCATAAGCACAGCAATTCAAGTACTTAATCTAGCGGCGCACACCTTCTTCGTGCCGTGGGCTTTGCTCGACGACATGTCCCTGCTTCTATTCGGAACCTCTTGAATCAAATCGAAACGCGTATCGGCGTATCGTGCTCTCGCGCCCAAGCAGGCCATGTCAGTCTGAGTGTTGTTTTTGCGTCCAATTGAATGTTGAAAGTGCTGTTGAACTCGCTCGTCCTACATACTTTCCAGCGGTTCTTCTTGAATCCATGTCTAAATTCTCATTTAATGCGTGGAGAGCACTATCGGTTATTATCTCTTCTCGCGATGACATCTTCAGTTGGCGATATGAGGGGCCAAACATATCAAACGATTACAAGTCACATTTGGTGCATTTTTGCCAGCCCTCGCCGCTCACAACCGTCGCGTCGCCAATCTTCCTGACCCTCCACCTTGGAAGCACAATTGGGAACCAGACTCGTACCATATCCTCTACGCACGGATCCGAGAGTCCGTTCCGACTCGTCTTCCTGGATTGCGATGGCCGGCTGATCTATTCTGCTAAATAGCTCACATAGCTACAAGAGGACACTGCCCTGCCTGCATGGAGTTTAAAATGGAAAGCCGTATCCGGGTTAAGAAAGCGAAACGAGAGAGGCTCTTATATTAGATCGTAATGATTTAAAGCAAAGATCCGTAGCTGACGGTGAATGGTCGCTACCGAACTTGTTGACGTTTGTCACAGTTTGGTTGAGTTCGTTGCTGCACTGGTGTCGTAGATCCATTTTTCAAGTCTTTAGGTTGTCGCCAAGCTCACGAATACTATGAGGGAAGTGATGGCTAACGACGCCACATGGGCAATCCGCTCTGCAAATAACAATTAATACACAATCTTCATAAAACAACGACCTTTATTGTATTAATTGCGTGTATATTGGAATTGACAAGCTCCTCACGTCTCAATGGACCACGAGGAAGAATGTACGTAGTTAATGCAGCTCTGTCCTGCAGCTGCGGAACAAACATTCAAATGCCATAACGAAAAAGTGGGAGTGCCTAGGCGGTTTCAAAGTCAATACTGGTCCGGAATACTGTACCTTCGATCCACTGACCCCTGTGCGACGGGCCACTATAATTCCGGACCGCATAGTTGGCGTTACATGGCCTCCCTGGACGTGCATGAAGGAACAGAGTTCTTCTTCGCAGCCATAGTTGAGAGTAATATAAAAGAATGAACGATGAAGGAGCAAACAAAAGTCTTCGACCATAAGAGCCATGAGAAAGATTGAGTCACTGTACCTTCGATTCTTTCTTTTTTTATTACATGATACCAAGTTCTACAGCACGCCTAAAGAGTAGCCTTTGGCAAAGACCTCGACGTTGTTATCCAAAATCTTGTAGTGTAATGTTAATGCCGGCCATTCGTTCTCCTTGACTTCTCCAGCGCGCTGTCGAAGCAGATATCCAGGACCATGCAAAAGCGAAAGCTGTACTCCAGCATTGGTAATATGAACCAGATGTTAGCGAACGACGAAGCAGAGTCTTGGAGTCGATGATCCTGTCAAAATGATAAATACAAATCACTAACCTGGCCGTGGACGTCCCTAGATCCACCACTATCAAGGCCTCGGACGTCGATAATATAGTCTGCCTCGTAAAACACGCCCTTGACAAGACCATCCTGGCTGACCTCCTCTGCCAGGACTGCATCCGCGTGTACAAGTGTAATAAGACTTCCGTTGACCTACAGTCAATGATAGCTATAACTATTAGTTCCTGTAATCCAAACAACCGGTATCCATGAAATAACAGATGAGTCATGCATCTGTTGCACACACGCAATGAATTACCTTGGCGACAAGGAGCTTCAGGTACCGGACAAGGGCGAGTACATCCCGACATGGCCATCCGCAGTTCAACAAAACAGAAAGATCGTCCAAGATCAAGCAAAGTTGCTTTCCTTGTCCATTGCCATTGCTCTTTGAGACGGTGTAATTGATGAGATCCTCCAGGGCTCTGTAGAAGTCGGATAACTTTGGGCTATAACTCAATACTATAGGAAGTGCCGCTGGTGTAGTTGTTGCTGCTGATGCCGCTGTTGGCGGCCTTGATATCGTTGATGTTGGGCTTGATGTTGTGGTTGATACCGATGTAGATGTTGCCTCTGTTGACGGTTTCGTTTCGGCCGCTTTTGGAAGGAACTCTTTGTTGGGTACAGCATAGTCCGTAAGCTGCGTCAATCCATCCACAAAGTGAAAGTTGCCCTTTGTCCTTGCTGCCGTTAGGTTGACACCCTAAACGAATTGTTTCCAAGGATTATTTGGTCGTGTTCTAGTCAGTCAATCGTTTAATTCGAGGTACACACGCGTTCTCTACGGTTTGATTTGTCCTATCAACCAAAATATCAGTTTATGCCTACAAGTTTACGTCCGACCATGGTATAATGGACCAGGATCCCTGCGAGACCGACGAGGATGACATTGTGATCAGCCTTGATGTAATTTGAGATAAAGTGGTGGAGCAGAAAGTTCCCGTCCGAGGCCTGTGTGTCGGAGATGGAGAGGAAGATCCCTGGCGGCAACAGAGGTGCATGCGACGAAGGCAAATGAGGTTCGAGCGATGCGTATCCCATGGCGAGTGTGAGCTGGCAACAGGTGGGCGGTGCGAAGCGATAAACAACAGGGAGTGCTCTGGCCAGTCACTGGTGAGGGGGATGGAGGTCCTCTCCCACATACACCCTGGGGTCTCCTGTCCAGGCCAGCCAATAGGAGCCCCTGCATAGGATGATGAGGTGTGTTTTTTCCCGCCATTGTCTGTGAGGAGGATACGCATGAATCCGCGTAGCATTACCGTAATAATAATATACACGGCCCTATGACGAGCAGGGGGCCTTTTTTACGGCCCGTGGTGGTAGCCCGTTGGTATCTCATTTCTGCTTAAAGAGAGAGGTGATGGATCCCGATCTGCTCTGGGCGACCATCCTCAACTGCACTTAGCACGAAAACCCCATTTGTGCATTCTTCTATCATTACTTCATCCTATCCTTCCTTATTATCGCTTCCTGACCAATACTGCTTACTGACTTTCATCCCACCCTCTCTGCGCCCAGCACTCCCGTCGCTTCTCGCCCCCAACCCCACTCGCCTCAAAACCATCATCCCCTCACCATCACCAGCGCTCGTACACTCTTAAAGGATTTATTTGATCCGTAGGATACGCCATTTTCTATCTCAGCGCGTAAATCCCATTTCATTGTATATAAACCAACACTCCCTAAACGGTCCTTTGCTGTTGGATTTATCTGATAGCAAGCATACCCGCTCCGCAAAGCAACACCCTATCTATAACGCACCGCAGATGCTCTTGCTCGTACCTTCGCAGAAGACAGAAGACAATGGCACCCGCAATGGGTCCACATCCCACAACAGAGTCCTCGTTGTCCTGCCATCAGACACGGATCTCAGCTCCAATGTCATTGTTCCTGACACCGCCATCACAACCACCCTTGGAACAAACGATACTCTCGATACCATCTACGACTTTGCAATCAGTCCGTTTTCTACATATAAGCGCGACTTTATAGATTCACCAAGGAACACCCGCGACCACCTGGGCATCATGCAGCTATCAAGACCAGCACATCGGCCTATTCAGCAACCAAACATCCATCAATCATCAGAATTTCCACCAGAAGACCAGTTCAGTCGATCTCGCAGGCATTCTCATACAGGGCATGTTGAGACACGATATTCAAGACCGTTCTCGTTCACCCAACCGCGCTCAAGGTCACGTCAGTCCCTTTCGCAATCGTCACCTTATCACACCCAACCTGTCCGGACACCTCGTGCCTTGCGAAGCGCATTCAGGAAAGCGAGAAAAGACCAGTCGCCTCTATTGACATCAGCGAGTTTCGGCTCGGATTATGCGCTTCCAAGCATGGCCATCGACTCAATGGACGACAACGTAGGTTTTCCATCGAAACCCTGTAGTGGCCACAATTCCTTGTCCCTAAAGACGGGCTACAGCGAAGGTTCAGGAGATCACTTACCGATGGCGGATGGAAGAGCGAGTTCAGTGGGCGCAATACAGTCGGGTTTATGCAGAGCACACTCTGCAAATGCTTTGACTGTGGCACAGGACAAAATGGACCAGGATCCTGACGTCAATCTTGAATTAAATGAACAGCCACGCACGGGCCCCGATTGCGCATGGCGCCTCATTCGCTCGATTGCACACCCCGAATCAGCCAATGCAGCTTCTTCAAAACGACATGCTCGGGAATCTAGTGAAATTTCGGATGTAGGCGAGATGTCTGACGAGGAATCGAGCGCGAGCAAGGACTCAGAATCTGCAGGGAAAGTTGTCTCTTGTGTCATTTCAAAGTCAACAGGGACAATGGACCACCCAACACAAGGAAACGGGATTGTAATGGAAGGAGATGCTGAACTACAAAGTACCATTGACGCCGACATGACGATGATTCTCGGGATGGCATCTGATATGGAGCTGGTCATGCCGACATTCGACGACGACTATCTACAGGACCTGAACGACGACTCCGCTCCAACTCGATCAAGCAGAAGTTGTTCTGCCTCTGCAGCCTCATCCGCTGAATCACATTCATCATCGACGACTGCGGCCTGGCTATCAACTCAGTGCTCACTAAGATCACACTCTTCGACACCCTGTGCGGTATCTGTGGAAGTTGGACAACGGGCAGATTCAGTGCCTACATCTCCTGGCATATTAAAAGCCAGAGAGCGAGCACATTCTCCTATTGTTTGTCAGCAGGTCCTGGATTCATCCCCTTTGCAAAGTTCATCGAATCAGTCAGTCGCGCAAGAGGATGCCTCTGCCATCGGCAGCCATATCAATAGCTCGAGACATTGTCATGATAATCTGAGACATAATTCCGATACATCTAATATGGACAGAGCGTCTGCCAGGTCATCAACCTCCTCTCCATCTTCGCGTGGATCATCTGTAGTAGAACAGCCCTCGTTATCATTTTCATCCTCGGTTTCATCGTCGTCGTCATCCTCTTTAGTTACCACTGCAAGTGAAGAGCGCAAGAGCAAAGGACCTATTTATTTTAAGCCAACACATCATATACTACCCGAACAACGCGTTCCTGGCGAGCACCCACAGCAGAACCTTATGGTTATTCACTCAGGTCAGTGGACATCGGACAACAGGGATCCTGCTGGATCTAGGCCATATCAATCTCAGTTTCGGCCAGGATCATCTTTTGTACCAGGAAGTGGCGGAAACCCTATTTTTCGTATACAGGAACCTTCACCCGTATCCCCACCATCGGTCCTGGATAAAGGTGCGATGATGACAGCAAATAACATTTCCATGATCACCGCGAACATGAGCGTGCTGACCCCTCAGGAGGTTCAGGAAGATTATTATGCACGACGGACACTTCGAATGCAGCAGCAGCAGCAGCAGCGTCAACGGCGAAGGAGTGCTGCGGTGGGGTCGAGCAGTGTGGGAGGGTTGGGGTTTCGGACGGAAGGGATTTCGTCTCTATGCCAGAGGCGCTTTTCAGCGTCTGATATCCAGCCATTCGAAAAGCCGGTTGTGCCAGCCATTGGAGCGAGTCCACTGCCAGCTTCGTATTACATCCCTCCAAGTGCCTTTCGGACTGAGGCCGCTGTGGCGGCAGAACAGGAAGCTGAACGGAAACGAAAGGAAGAAGAAGAGGAACTCAAGGAGTCGTTCTTGGTGTTTCCATCGCCCACTTTGTCCTGAAGCTCTAGCTGCTTTTTTCCAAAAAAAATAATAATAATATATATATATAAAAAGATGCAATCGATTGATTAAGGTTTAAACTATGGAACTGACAAATTTGGAATCGTGGGAAGAATGATCGGCTTCCTGCCCTCCACATGTCAGTTTAGGCATTATACTTTCCCACAATGATTGATTTGGATGATTAGTGACTGTTGAGATTATCTTTATCGGATCTGTGCGCAGGTCGATCTTGGATGCTTTGAACTCCGAACCATACGACCGACGAAGTATGAACTATCACTTGGATGCGACTAAAAAAAAAATTACCACAAGATGGTCGTTGTGCTTGCCACTTTTTTGGACACCAAAAACTCCCCCAAAGAGAGAGATGAATCTCAAGAAGACAATGCGGACCTTCAGCGCGCGAAAGAGAAGGAAGGCATTATCAACGCAGTGGACAGGCCCAATTCATTTCACATGCTGGACAAAAAAGGGAAAATGCAAAAAATTCAAATTCATCTGGCCTCCCCCCTGTTTTTTATCACATCTATAATGTTAAAAGTAAAAAATAGTCTGTTACCGCATATGATACATTTGTTGCGGGTCAGCAGGAGATACTCGGGGCAACCAATTCGTAATTTGGTCGCTTCAGAGATCTATTGGATGTGAACCGTGGGGATTTTCCTTGGTTTTTCTATATTTTCTTAAAGAGCGCGAGGTGTCCATGAATTGATTGGGAGATATCGTGGACTGTCTGTTTGGATCCTTATAATCCATCAGCCCTGGCCGGCTGAGCTTCCCATCCTTCCCACCAACCTTTGTCATCGGATAGCGGGTAAGCTCGTTGCGGTGGATTGTGCGGGGATGCGGGGATTGGGATTGAGATCTAAAAAAAAGAGGTGTATTACCTTGTCACTCAGTGAAGGAGGCGAAAGAAATGCCTCTTTCTCACGCTTACTTTTCTGGCTATTTGCTCCTTGAGTGGCTATCGACAAGTGTAGCGCGTGCAGTTGGGCACAGAGGCATCGGACGTAATCGCTTTGGGGTGAGGATTGAATGTGCGTATGTATTGTGTGTATGTGTATGTATTCGTGTGATTTCCAGGTGGAGAAAGTACATGAACATACTTGGATGTTTGGTCGTCGGAGAGTGCGTGCGTTGCGGTCCGTTATCTCTCCATAGTTTGTATTGAATCGGGGACTCAATAGGAGATGTAGTCCATCTTTGTCCCTTCCTACGCACATGGTGGTAGTGGTCACCCTTTGAACGAAGCAACAACCCCTGGGAGACAAAGACCAGATAAAGTAAAAACTTGTCCCTATCATTTAGACACACACAAGAGATGTGGAAGTGTCCGAGCAATTGTCCTTTTTCACTTCTCTTTCTTCTTTCTTTTCTTCTTTCTTTGAACAACACCCGCACTCTTCTTTGTCCACACACCCATTCTTTTCCACACCTCCCTCTTCTTGCTTTCAACCAACATACTACCACCTTACACCTCCGACTGCATTGCACACTCTATACCCTGGTAATGAAGAACAGCCACTACAGATATATCCACACCCACATCCACAGCTCTTTCCCGTCTGCACTGCACTGCATTGCACCTCACCATCATCACCGGCATTCTCATACAATTGTCTTCCCCTCCTTCCCCTCAACGGCTATGCCTCCCTAGTCCTTGAATATCCACACCACACTCGACTTGCATGGTAGCTTGCTCTCTATCTTTGTCTACTCCCTGACATGACAATACACCGCACCTGCGGATACACACCACCACAACCACTGCCATCACCACCACACTCTGCCATTTGAAGACTTTGGAGACAAAACCTCCTTTTCTGTTTCGTCTTTATTTTTTATTATCGCCTCACACTCTCTGCTTCAGCTCGACCGAGGGTTACCTCACTTTGACGACTTCCAGGAGCAGTTCGTGAGCGCCGATGATAACCCACCCGTACTAACCATCTGGTGTTCTCTTTGTTCTCCACAGCTCCGTTGCATAATATTCGAACATGAGGCCACCCTTCCCTTCCGCCGCGCAGGCCTATGCAGAGTCCATCGACTCGGACACTGCCAGCCGACACCATCCGGATGCTCGTCTTACTATTCTTCCCCTTCCATCCCTTGCCGCGCTCTACCCCATCGACGACACCCGTCCTTCTTCTCCTCTCTCTCATAATCCTTCCCCCTCAACGCATCACTCCGGCGCCGCTACGGACTCTTCACATCGAAACCTACAGGTGCACCTTCTCCACGGGAGTCCTCAATCGCAGCACTATCCTCAACAACACCAGCAACCCGCCTATCAATCCTACGATAATCATTTCCAAAAGCTCTCCGTCCCTGTCCATCCTTCTTTCTCATCATCATCGCTCAAATCCGCTGCGGCTCCTCACATTTCAATGCCCAACCACACCCGGCCTACTGACAAACCAGCTTGCCCCGAATATATTGGCACCGGCATGGAGTCACTGCTGAATGCGATCGAAGTCCACCCCGCTCTCTCTACATCCTCTTCCTCTCGCTCCCCTTCTCCGGCATCAAACGGCTACCCTCATAGCGCTTCCTCTGCCCCAACTTCTCCATTTTCATCACCTTCTTTCACGGACCTTGGCGCGGACCAGGTCTCTCTAAACGACAGTCCACCAGCAGCTCACACATTCTCCTCCACCGGTGCTACTAATAAGGCGCGTATGTCTATCAGCAACCTGCTCGATGATGCACCCGAGGACAAGCGCCTGAGGCAGAAGCAACAGCAGCAACAGACGCGTATTATAAAGACAAAGTCGACTTCGCCGACCTTTAGCACCATCGATATTACCAAGCGCAAGTGGTCAAACCTCAGCAGCGCCAATTTTGAGGAAGAGCGCAATGCAAAGATCCGCCGATCCATCCAGGACCACGTTTCTGCGCACTCGAACCAGTCCCAGATCGCGTTCGAGAGCGACGTCAACCCCGGCAGCGTTTTTCCTCGTCAGGTCTTTGACACGAAGGACCCTTCGACGCGTTACCAGATGACGACCATCTGTTGTCTTCACGCATCCGTTGCACAAAAGTCCTATGGATCCGAAAAGCGCTTCTTGTGCCCACCTCCGATCGTCAACATCCAGGCACCGCATGGCGATTCCAAGTCTGCGTTGAGCAGCAAGCCCCAGGTCACGATGTCGGTCGTTTGCGAAAGCGAGAATAACAACTCTTTGGGCCAGCGTTCGACCCTGGAGGATGACCATACAGGCACATTCCGCTATCTCTATGTTACGGGCTCTGCCAAAGCAAAGTCATTCCAGCTCAAGCTTCAAGTCTATGGTCGTGCCTGCCTGCCCAACGGATTCATCTCGAACGATTCGATCCCCTCTGAGACCGAAGAGGGTGTTGTCAACACTGCGGATTTACCAGAGCCCTATGCTGTGTTTGACAGTGCGCCCATTGCCATCATCTCCAAGCCGTCGAAGAAGACCGCTAAGGCTCGCAATGTTTCGTCATGCATCCTTGCCGGATCGCTGGTCTCGCTCTTCAACCGCATCAACTCGCAGACAGTTCGCACAAAGTACATGTCCGTCCAGGATGGCGAGTTCTGCGCCAAGAGCTCGACCTGGTCCTCGTTCTCGGTGACGATCGTTTCCAATGGTCCAAGCAACCCTGCCCGGGTGGGTTCTCCAAAGTCCCATCACCGCCAGTCCGCCATGCAGTCGTCCTCGCCTATCACCTATGGCGCGGAGATCATCTTGACCGAGACCGCTACTGGTCTGCAGTCGGACCGTCTGATTGTTTGCAAGGTTGAGAATGGACGCATCCAGGAAAACGCGACCGGACCAATCTGTCAGATGCAGAAAGTCGCCCTCATGTCGACGGAGCGCAACAAGGATGGTGAGCCTGTGTACCTGAGTGCCGTCGGCAATGACCACCAGGTCGGACGTTATATGGATCACTCGACCTCAACCAAGACAATCTTGAAGTACCAGCCCTCGACCATGGCCGGCGGCAACACCGACATTATGAAACCCGGCAGCGATGACTTCCTGTGCTGGACCATTGTTGGCATCTGTACGTATATCTTTGTTAGTCCACATGGGAAAGCCTTTGCCTCTTTGACTTTGTGTATGCGATGGATGACTTACACATGAACTTGCCTTTATATTTTTTTTCTCCGACACTTTCTAGCCAAGTTTGAGTACACGTACTTTGAATCTCTGCCTGCGGATAGTGAGACCCATCACCCGATTACGCCTTTCCCGACACTGGTGAAGAACCCGGTCTACAACGCGACCTCGCACACGCTGGAGCTGGTCGTCTCCGACTTTTACTCCCAGATTGGCGACCAGACAAGCGAGACGCCCATGGGAGTCTGGTTGGGATCGCGTGGCCCGCTTTCGACGCACATCATCCGGAGGAATGTCTCGAGTGGGCCTGAGGTCAGTATGGATCAGACGACGCTCTTGGTGGATTTGCCGCAGGGCAAACAGATGGGTGTGGCCCTGGACGAGAAGACATTGTCGTTGCCGCTGCTGTTTGTTCGCCATTCGGACGGTATCACCTATAACTCTCGAGCGACCGTTGTATTCACCCGTCCTGACAACGGCGAGCGATGGAGCGTCAGCATGGCATAAATGCGGAGGCATCGAGAGCCGGTTCCTTTGCTGCATCTGTCACCAAGCTTCTTTTTTTTTCTTTATTGATATTATTTCTGATACCATTGCTGCTCTGCTCCTTTGCTAGCTTACCATCTGCTGTACTTGTTCTTTATTTTGTACCATTCTGCCACCATGATTTCCTTTGTATTATTACAGACCGCTCTTTCTTTCTTTTATTTGCTCCCTTTTCTTTTCTCTCTCTAGTATATTTCGCATGCTCATAATGCTTGCTCACTTTACGACAGCTGCTGGCCTAGGCGCTTCAAAAATATATATATCGCGCTCTCTTTCAATCATATTTTTTTTTGGAACACGAGTTACGAGCTACACCCATTGCGGTAACATAAAGTCCACCGATCTTTGTGTGTACATGCACCAGAGTGTTCTTTGATATAAATGAATTGCAACGATTGTCTACAATATCTCCATCCTGAAGGTAATCGAGTCATTGAAAATCGTTATGGTACAACAAAATTACATTATATTATTATAGTCATTTCCTACAGTATCGGTGTCGGCATCAGAGCATCCTTAGAATCCACCTCCAAAGTCTCCACCGCCTCCAAAGTCTCCGCCGCCTCCAAAGTCCCCACCTCCAAAGTCTCCGCCGCCTCCAAAGGCGCTAACGTCGTTGAATCCACCTCCGTCGTTCATGGCCGGGACAACATCCCCACCGCCATATTGCGCCGGGATAATATCTCCACCACCGTAACCCCCACCGTAACCCCCACCGTAACCCCCACCGTAACCCCCGCCATAACCCCCACCGTAACCCCCGTCATAAAATCCGCCGTGATGAAATCCGTCCGCGAGCATACTTCCTGCAAGCAATCCAGCTGCACCCCCTGTTGTTTTTGCGAAAGGAGAAAATGATAAATGGTCAGCGTCATTTCTCGGCTCAGCTCGGTACAGTTCATTTCAGCTCAGCTCAATATATCCAAAAGAAACGAAAAAAAAAAAAAAAAAAAAGACAAGCAGACAGGGAGATCGAGGAGGAGCGCACCGGAAGGGTCCTCGCTCCAGTCAACAAATCGACCAAAAAAGAAAAACTTGCCTGCAAGTGCTCCCATGGCAAGACCAGCACCTGATCCCATGCCTCCCATACGATTGTATGAGTCCGTGTAGGGCTTATATACTCCATTGCCATATTGCTGTCCTTGTTGACCGAACCGTTGACGCTGTAGTTCCTGGATTTGATAAAATCGGGCCATCTCCTGAGCATCGGCCGCAGGACCGTTCGGATGGGCCCAGGTCGTTTGTCCCGTTTGAGGGTAGACATAGAAGAGACGCTGTTTGTTCGGGTCGAATTGTGAGATCCTGTCATGATGTCGTGATGAAATAAACAATGTGTTAGCGTACAACTGCTGAGGAGAGCTTTTGAACTGATGGTTGATTGTTTGTTGAAAGCAAGGCCAGAAAGAGGTACTCACCAGCCTCGAGGAAGCGTCGAGGGTGGGAGCATCTGCTCGGGCAGCACGTAGGGGGTCTGGGGTTGATGTCCTGGACGGGGTCGGTAGACCGTGGAGCCGTTGTCGAGTCCTTTTGAACTAAAGCAGCCCATGATGTGATAATTAGAAAGATAAATCCTTGACTTGCTCTGTGTCGATTGACTTGTAAGTGCTGAAGAAGCAAATGGAAAAAAAAAATAGGTTGGAGAGGAATAAAACGAATGAAGAACGATGGGATGAGATGGGCAGCTTGCATGTCCTTGCTCCTCCTTTTATGGAACCCTCTTGCCAAAACGAGCAAATGACATCACGCTGTCGCCCCTTCCCGCACTTTTTGATCGACTTTGGTGGGACCAAACAAGAGGACACGCCATGAACAACGGAACCTTCCTTCCTCGTTCGTATTCGCTTCTAGGAAGACTTTCCACCGTCTTGGCATCAAACATTCTTCAGGTCTACCAGACACTCCCCACTCGAGAGTGTCGACATTTGGACTAGTTTTGCCGCACCGCCATGGCGCCTAGCCACACAGCACAGCCCCGATCGCATTCCTTATTTATTTTCAAATCCACGTATGTACGTACATACCATGCCAATGATGCCATGAGACTATTCATACTGTCATTTCCCACCATCACTTGTCATAAAGTCAGTTTAGCGCCCGTGATTTGGAAACCGCTTCGTCGCGGCCCTGTGCTATTTTTCAGCTTGGCGTCTGAGGAATCGGAAGGGCAAATGAAGAGACAGCAGGGTATAACAGGGGGGGGGTTACACTACTTTCCTGCTTAGCAAAATGATTTATCCGGGAGACGAAGAGAACAGACAAATGACTGTATTAAGAGTTCGCTCATTCAGATCGTTATCGATCGCAATAGAGAGCATCAAGATAATTAGCGGGTTGCGTGCATGCACAGAGCACATGTATTTTATCACGCCGCGTTAAGGTAACGCTGCAGCTGCCATTCAATACCATGCGCCCTTCATTCCGAAGTTCATCTATGAAACTGTTAAAGCTACCAGCTAGAATTGTCCCTAGTCCCAGGGTTTTGCAAGTCCTTATTGGTGAGCGCCGTTAATCATTGTTCACGATCCATCTTGACGATTAGACAGTTTCTGTGGTACAAATTACAGGATTGTTTATTACTCAGGGCTATGAAGTGGCACAATTCTAGAACGGTGAACCAACCATCCATGCGGGGCGGTAAAAAAAAGAGGGCATTAAGATTGTATAAGGTGTACTAGTAAGAGGTAGAAGAGACAATAAGGCGTTTATGCCTTGACATCCTCGAAGGCACCCTCCTGCTTCTCACCAACGACCTCATCACCCTCCTCAACGGTGTGGTCCTGGACGGCCTTGAAGGCGACGGGGAAGGCGCCGAGGACACCGACAAAGATGAGGACAACGCAGATGATGAGCTCGCCCATACCAGCGGTCTTGGGGTGCTCAGCGTTGTAGCCCTTCGAGGGGGCGTTACCGATGACCGAGGTCTGGACAACGGGAGCCAAGACACCTCCCAAGTTCTGGATGAACTTGTAGAAACCGGCGAAGCGAGCAGCCTGGTTGGTGTCGTTGGTGAGGGCACCCATCAACCAGTAGGAGTAACCCTGGTACATGGCATCAGTAACACCATAGAAGAAGTACAGGAAGTATGGTCCAATGTACTCGCCAGTGTTGTGAACAAGATCAATCATGTGGAAGTCAGCGGGGTTCTTGACCCACACGCCATCCTCCTGGATGGGGTTGCGGGGTCCGAAGGTGGTCTGGAAGATGATGCCTCCGATCCAGGTACCGAGCAAGACAATGGTCAAGAGAATGAGACCATAGCGGGCACGAGTGGTACGGGTCCACTGAGCGCGATCCAGGAACTTTCCGTAAAGGATCGAGGCGACAATCTGGGCAGCCCAGTACGACATCGAGTTCATGTTGCGGGAGCGGGTCGTGAAGTTAGAGCCGTTGACAGCAGTGAATTGGTAGGTGTAGAACCAGTTGGAGGTGAAGAACATGGGGATGAGAGCCAACATGCGCCAGTCCTTGAAAAGGGCAAAGACAGACTTGAGCTCGGAGATGGGGCTCGAGTACTTGATCTTGACGACGTGGGAACCATCCCTGCGGACAACCTTGGAGATGGGCAGCAAGAAGACAGAGATGAGGGCACCGATGGTCATGACGATCATGTAAGCGGTGTATGAGGCAGTGCTGGCACCACCGGCCTTCTCGTCATTCCACTGGAGACCGAGGGGGATAAGGTTACCGAGGACAGCACCAGTGTTGAAGATACCCCAGAAGATGGAGAAGTACTTGCCCTTCTCGTTCTCTGGTGGGTAACCCATCATGACGGCACCCTGGGCGCACCACAACCAACCGGCACCAATACCGAGCAAGCAGGAGGAAATGACGACAAAGACGATGGATTGGATGTAGTTGTAGGCAAGGTAAGATCCAACATAGAGGACATAGGTCAAGCCTCCGAGAATGAGGAGAACACGATGACCGAGGATGTTGAAGAGAGCACCAGCGAAGAGGGAGGAGAAGGCGAACACGAGGGACAGAGCGGTACCGGCGCGGTTACCGACATCGGAGTCCTTGGAGGAAAGACCATACTGACCGGTACCCTGGAGGGCGTTGAACATTCCAGGGCAGCAGAAGCAGATGAAACCCTAGAGAATAGTGCATAGCAGGAAGACATGAATAGATGGTCAGCGAGGAATGCGGATCGCTGCGGAAGACCATCAATGGTAGAGATAGGCCGCTTTATGTGAATAGAATAAGGCACTCACCAGGATGATGACCTGGGCCATGGGATCATTGAGCTTGATCATAGCGGCGGTTGAATGAGAGGCGGAGAAGGGGGGAAGAGAGGAGGAAGGCGAGAATGTAGAGGGAAGATGATTGAGAGACCTGAGGGTGAAGAGAAAAAAAAAAAGGGAAATGTGGATGTGAGGCGGCGTTTTTATACGGTAGATCATCCTTGAGCTGCGTAACGGACACGAATCGGCGAAGAATGAATACGGAATACAATTCATTCGGTGGAAGGGATCTCTAACAGTTGTCACTGTATGCCGCAGACGTGTACAAGTGGGAAAGAATGCAGTGCGAGAGCCCTCCAGTGTGCCGTTAAGTTAATCGCAGGTGGCGAGTAAACAGAAGAGAGTTGGACGAATGGAGCGAAGGAGGAAAGGTACGATCAAAATCAGATGGGCTGGTCCTCCACGGCAACCCTATTTCATACTTTAAAACACTAAAATAAGAATTCAGCCAGCCCATTTAGCCCTAACTTCCTTCTTTTCGTCCGCATGGCTGCATGGCTGCATGTCCATGCCAGCTTCTCTGTCTCTCTTTTTGAAGACCAACAAAACACCCTAGGACACTAAATCAGCATCGGTTCCAATCCTCGAGTCACCTTTAGATCGCACTCTACTGAATTTCGACTTGACTCGCTAGTTTCAACTCGCAGCATCATCCAGCCAAGCTGCCCAATATTTACATCTACATCAACATCGATGGCAGTAGCAAGATAGTAAGTGAACCTAACTTGTCCATTCGCGTCCATCCACCTGGCGCGCCCGCCCGCTTTATTTGGTCTTGGGCTCTGGTGTTGACTCTCCCTGTACAACGAAAAGAGTTGTTTCGTATACACATAATTAAGACCCTGCTCACCATTCGTGCTTTATCTACACTCCATCACCTCACCATCTCGTCCTCTCTTTGCCCCACACATCGCTCCCGGTCACAAACTACGAAGACGATTAACATGGTGACCAAACTAATGTTCGCTCAAGTACGAGATATCACAGGAAAGGACAGAAGGGGACCGCGCGCATAGAAAGGAGGCGGCGAGGACCAATAATTCCCTCCGCCCCTTCAATTCATTCCTGGTACGATCATTGACTATTGAATAAAGATTGGATATAGTTGCCATGGTTCTCCGTTGGGTTGCAGTTCGCCCTCTGAGAGGAAGAGAACGAACCGAATAAACAAATAAACAAATAGAGCATACTTTGTTTGCTCTTCTGATTGAATATCATCTGTTTGCGGATTAAGTTATCTGGTACTTTTGTAAACATAGTTCGTTTATGGTTTTTATCGGCCCCAATTAGGGAGAGAACGATGGGCATGGAAGGACCAGCCAAGTGATCTGGCTCATCTTCTCATTCCTAACTTCATTCCTATTAGAATAGTGTATGTGCCTCTTTTTTCTATGACCGATTTCTACCCATGGACGCTGGATCTGGGATTAGAAAAAGAAGCATTAAGTTCCTATACCGCCCTTTTAAGAGGCAGTCTATGACTGGATTGTTCTTTCCCCACATAGTCTGATATACATTTTATTTTTGCCATTTCGTCCCCCGCCAATATGTTCACGGAGCATCCAAAAATCTACAATCTATCGCATTTTATTATCCCCGGGTGCATGCGCACACATGTCCCATGGCTATGGAAGAGCTGTACCATTTTTTTTTTTTTTTTTTTTTTTTTTTTTTTGAAATGGCTGCAACCTACTGCGAGGAAGTGTATGGTGTGGTTTTCCGTAACCCACAACACATGCACAAGGTGTTTAGCAAATACAGAAAAGTAACACAAAAAAACAACAATAGAAGGTCCCTTTTGCAGTATTTCCCGTCCTGCTGGTCAATGGGGCGATTTTTTTTTTCTGTTTGGAGGAGTCTCCTTCTGCTCAACCATGAAACCAATGGAGGCGGCCGGCTGCTTTGTTTGTTGCTGTTCGTCTGTTGGTTCATGAGCGCAAACAGAAACACCAGAGGATGCTGCCAGCTTCGATTACGCTGGATGCGTAAGCCATGACCGGAGAAGGAATAGGGCTGCACAAAAGAGTCCAGCATAAACAATGAGGCGAGATAAAGCGAATCGATACAATTCGGCGCTTTATCAAATGGATCTATGAACCATAGGCTCATCCTGTGGAGGCATTAGCACAGGAGTGCTGATCCCGTTTTATGTTCTGTACCCTTGAACCATGGACAGACTCTAATGCTATAGGTCAATCTGTTATCTTGCGCCTCTTCGATTCTTAGTTGTTGTTTTTATTCTTGTGCCTAGAAAAGTATACGTAGGCTAAGCTTAGGAGTAGGATGAACAGTTAGGTGCTTGCCAGTTGGCACTGGGGGAGAGCTATTGTTGTCTTCTGCGCATGATAAAATGCTGATATGTTATCAAGGCATGGGATAGGGGTGTGTATGTTGCACAAGAGAGGAGAGTTTGAGGGTTATCAACCTATCGACGTGCATGATCTTTTCCAGTAGTCCGCATGTAAACAAATGAATATAAAAATACTAATGCAATGGTACATGACGCTCTCCTATGAAATGATTATCACACGCAACCAAAACTTAGGATCCCGAGGGCGGCGCAATAGCGGTAATATCCTTGCGCCCTTTGGTGCGTCCCCTGTTGGAAGCGATTGAATGTAGTTCACTGCGGCGCTCAGCAATGAAGTTACCATCGCAACGCCTCGGTTCTTCATTTGTTGCGAGGACAGGGCGTAAAACGGCCTCGTTTCAGATGTCAAAGTGTACGCACAATGAAGGGAAAAAGAAACCCATTAGAATTCGCACATGAACAAATGTATTCGATACCCGAATGCTTTCCGTGGATACAAATCAAAAGTGAATCTCTTCTCCAGGCCTATTGGCTGGCGGGAGAAGGTCAAATAGTGCTCAACAAGAGATGTCTTGATCAAGGTTTAATCGGTGGATTGTTACACGGGCAAGAAAACAAACAAGAAATTATGAGTGCGGGTTGGCAGCAGGTCATGTTTGCTGCAGGAATCTTTCCCGACAATGCATGACTTTGTTGTAGACCATGCAGCAGGCTGCATAGAGGGCATAGCCTACTGCCATTGCTGCTTCTTGATCTACAGGAGCATATTTTCTTTCGAGTGACTGATTGTTGGATACCGGCGATCTATATGGTTGACCGGCGAAGAGACGCTTATTGGGAAATCGGAGCCGGTTCTAAATGAGACCGAGTTATGGAGAAAATTCCTCATTACAGTGTCCGGGAACACAAATGTAGGCGACCGACCCTCGATGAAATGAACTTTCCCTTGAACACACTTGATTGACTCTTGTCAATGGTACGCCCAGCCTGGTACTTGAATTAAGGTCTTGGTTATGGCTTTTAGGTTCAAGATCAGACGAGTCCTTTGTGGAAGAATGCACACACATCATCTGGCGAGGGTCGAACCATAATCTACGAATGCAGAGCACTAGAGAGCAATCGTTTAATACCTCTGTGTTCTGGGGCTGGAAGAAATTGAAAAGAAGATAAATTGCCCGAACACGCCTGTAACACTAGCATATCCAAAGAGATTCACGCATAAATAAAACCATTCAGCTCGTCTCGTACCTTCTTGACCCTTGCTTCTCTAGGTTTTTTTCGTACCCCTCGAGATAATCAAGATCGTACCTTGGGCATGTACAAGGATGCATGACCATGTGGTTAAGTAAAGGTCTAGAAGCAACTCTGGCGTTTCTGATAGGACCGTTGACGAGAGCGATAATGGGATTGAATTCGCTTTGCTGTGGCACCTGCGCTTCTCAAACCTACATGCTGATCATAGACTACAGGTCATAGATCCCTTTAAGCGGTCAGCTCCTTTGAGTTGGCTTCTCGGGATGGATTAAGCGCATCTTGTTTATGGTACTCTTTTGTTTTGTACCTCTTTTTTTTTTAATCCGCTAGCCCGCACTCGCATGGCTATTTACACCCTCTGTTTCTGAACACCAATTAGACCACAGCAGTACCGGAGAATTTGCTGTTTGCTGATTTTTTTTTTTTTTTTTTTTTTTTTTGTCAGCAACCTGCGGGACACCAAGGTGAATACTGCAACATGTCTAGAAGACGAGTATGGTGTCCTTTCAATGGATCCTGGGCTCTTTCCTCAGAAAGAGCCCTCGGACAAAATTTCTAGACATAGAGTGGGATGATTTTTATCGTTCGACATTGCACATATACCGGGGGGACATCCGACATAGAGGTTATAACTGACTGTTGTCGACGTGCTTATCTTGAAAGGCTGTTGATCTTCATTCTCGTAGCGGTCACTCCTGAAATGGCTGGTGTCATGCCAACAGTTTCGAAGGCTGCACACACACAGTTACGCCGGCGGACGAGGAAGAAGCTGCACGAAAATTGGGATCATCCTTGCATCACTGAAGCAAGCTTAGGATACATATTAGCTCTATATGGTTTTCCGATCTTAGCATCAAAGCAGGCTGCCTTCTTTTCAGTCCAATCTTCATACCCATCGTTACAAAGTTTTAATAAAGATCATGTTTTGTGCAGGATACCAAGACCGAGGACAAATGAGACTATCCCGCTTTTTTTTTTTTTTTTCTGGCTCAAAATCCTTTCCCCTCGTTCAACCGTTTGGGAACGCGGACTTCGTTCGGTTCTGATAGATCTAAAGAAATGCTTCAAGGATCCTCGCGGCATAAACCTGAAGGCCACAATGGGACGTCTAGGACGTCGTTATGATTTTCAAAGGAGTTTGTGTGTGCGTATATCCAGCAGGGTGATGAATACCGGCTAGAGCTTACGCTTTAAATATCTCTTGCTCTCTTGAGTACATAAAGACTATCCAAAAACGGGCCAGGGTGTTCGAGTGCCGCAGAGATTATGGGCACGCATCTGAGATACCTGCATGGGGCAAGTTTGGTCATCTACCGATTCAGCGGCCACTTCCGTATGTCGCATTTTCCCTGATGATTCACGTTTTTTATCATTATTTTTAAGGACTGGCTGAGATCCAGGCATGGAGCAAAAAGCGAATATGATCCTCCCTTGGCCTTTCCACTGGGCTACGAACATCGAGGAAAGGCTTACGCCTAAGTCTCTCTTTTTTTCCTACATCTCGGCAATCTATCAGTGGACAAGGACGTGTAATATGTGCGGATAGGGACACAGTGCAAGTTCATTCACAACTCTTCATGTACACGATTTGCGCCAGCATCTCATATATACCAATTCATTTTTTATTGACGCCAGGTCCCCCCAGGCGTGCAGGCGTGCCACAGGCTGCATTCAACTTACTAGCTGTGACCACGTGGAGGGCTCGTTCCTTGTACGTACCCTCTATTGTACGTGTAGCAAATGAAATTGTCGCCGAGAAGAAGAGATGGGAAAATTGATAAGGATGGGCTCTCATTGTTGGTTGTCGTTTGATATGAATCTAAAAATAATGCTCTGGGCAAAAACTTCCCTGTCGACCAAAATGTGCCACGGATACATCCATTTTTGGAAAGCGTTATCTAGCCTGCGGATGGGGAGAGTACGGCCAAGATCTTATTATTTTTCTTTCTTCCTTGTGTAAACCACTCCATCAAACACGCTATCTCCGTTCCCTAAAACGGCTATGGTCTTTTAATTATTTATTTTTTGGGGGAAGGAAGGAGGGGGGGAGGGGGGAGGGGGGGAGCAGATACACTGAGATATGGTTCCTGAGGGGAATCATAATCTAGTTGAGGAGACCGTAAGGCAATCGCGAACTACGAGATAGAGACGCCTTCGATAGATTCACACGAGCAGGATAAATTTGACGCCAAACGAATGTCGCCAGAGAATCTAAAGGTATCGCCTTGGGTCATTGATGTCTTTGGTACTCACAAAGTACGTTTAATAAAAAAAAGGCTCCATGGAGCACCGAATTATTGCGAGCATTGACTACAAAGTTTGGACACCAACGCAATCAGCATGGTCATCAAGAAACGGTGATTGGTGAGATAAAATATCTTGTTATTTTTCTGGATCACTATCGATTGTTCGGTGTTGTAAATGCTCCTTGATTTCCAAGTTCCGAGGGTGGACAAATATTCAAAAAAGAAAAGGAAAAAGAAGCAACACAGCCGAGGTTAAACTGCGCTACTTCTTCCTTTCAGTGCCCTGGATGCTTAGCTCTGCTGTCATGATGAGGCCAGACGAGGGATAGGGAGCGCGCTCACCGCAGTCGACATCGTACATAGTGCATTAGCCATATAGCCATTATTGTCATAATGGCTAGCTTCACTGGGTCGGTGGGCAACGTTCTCGATAGTTCCTACGTAAAAAAAAAAGGTTTTGGCCAGAGGTTCATTTTATTCGGTGTTCCGTGTGAGGTAAAGTCGACCGCCAACTCTTTGGAAATGTTTTTTGAATACTGATATGGCGTGCCCTGCCTCACCTCTGTGGAGGAGGATTTTGGAATGCCGACCCTGTTGCTCAGGGCCAATGGCAGACAAAATCGTTGCCTGCTCTGTGGCAGTAGAGACTCTAATGTGAATAGCACGGTATTGTTGCATTGCGCCATCACTTGCGAGAGTGTTCTCACTGATAAGGCGGCCCTGTACAGTAAGGCACCGTTGCCATAGTCTATGCATAAAAGCTACCCTGTTCTTCACAGCCTGAAGGGTAAAACACTGAGCAGATTATGTCAATCCCCGGTTTGTCGATGCTGTATCTTTTTTTTTTGAGTCCCGAAGACGATTCAACTCCTTAACATCCGCCAAACTGACACTACTACAGGGGTCGATGACTCGTTCCTGCAGGCAAACTCCATCTTTCACAGAGCAAATAGTATGTAAAGAAAGGTGCGCACATCTACAGACACAAGGATCTTAAAAGGGTTTACTGATAACACTCAATGATTAGCCGTAATGTCGACTTCTTTTACCCATGATCCACAGTTCAAGAGGAGTAGTGTGCGGCATGAAATAATGAGACTTAATCTAGAAAGATTCATAGGTCTGGACACCCTAGTGTAACTGTAGCGGACACAATTTTCTGCAAGAATAAATCATTTATATAATGCAAATGGAGCCATCATAGGGGATAAACGACCGAAAGGGACAAGAGCCCACCTGGTTCCAAACCTCACACACGGTGGAATGATTTATCAGGATCCTTGTCCCACATGGACATACTAGGAGAGCGTATGGTGAGCAGCACAGTATCACAGAGCCCGTTATGCAAGTCCTGGATCCACTCCTTTACCCCACGTTTGTTCATTAAATGGGCAACGCGAGAGCATACTGCGTTATTAGTAGAGACAAGGGCGATAGAGCTACGAGCAGTGGACGGCGCTAATGAAGACTAGGATCGTGCAGGCGATGATCCAAGTAAATAATGAAAAAAAGGAGCCGATGGCCGTTCTTCCATCAGGAACCCCGTGCGATGCATGACTACAGGAGCCGGTAAGGTGCACACGATGTTTGTGTCTCGGTTACATACATCAGATAACATCTAGCCTTTACCTTGGCGACCATGAGAAGTTTTGAAGTCGGTCTTTGTGTCCTACTCCTGTGCTATTTCTGATCCTTATGCGCGCCTCCATACCGGATGCGATAATCGCGATTGTGGTGGAGAAAAAACTCTAGCCGAGACCCAAGATGCATTTTTATGTTACGCATACGGATATACATGCAGTAAAATGTTGTATGGGTTCACAAGCACACATGTTAACGAGTGGGGCTCTGGTATTTCTGCGCGACACAGAACACATATACCCGCATAGCATAATGAGCCGTACTCGCAATTGCATTTGTGATGAATGATATGATATCTTTCTCCCGACCAGAAATAGCGCTTTCTACATTCCTCTGCTTTTTGATCTCGCTGTGGGCACCAACGCCCCTTGTATGAATCAAACAAACAAATAATGGAGAACGACTAGGGTAGAGAATACAAACAGTCAAGCAAGGATAAAGTGGCCATTCACTGAAGAAAAAAAGATTAGGAGTTTGCAGGAACGCGCTAGTCATGAGTTGACCGCGGCATCAAAAAAGCAGGTCTACATATACAAGTTTTACATAGATTTATGCATTTTTTTTTATTTATTTTTTTAGCAGCGACTAGAGTATGCAGTTGACGTTAATGTGATAACAAAGATCTGTAGACTGATTGAGAGGCAGGTTACTGCATCTCTTTTAAGCGGCATGTAATGTTTCGAATTTTTCCTTCGCGCTAGATTATCCTTTATGCAATTGCTTTCTGTAAACGCTCCATATCGTCTGTTGCCGATGTCGATAAAGCATCATATAATACCCCTGTTGTACCCATGCCCCGCTCCATACGTCCCTATGTCTTCTTCCGTTTTAGGAATTCCATTCCCTGGGGTGTACGGTCAGAGTCATGAAATCGATAACCACTACGCCCCTATTGTGCCGCTATGCCAGTCCCTGCCTTATTTCTTTTTTTTTCTTCCCTAATCTTATGTGTCAATGCGCTTGCATATGCATACAGCATCAAAGAAGTAACCAAGCAAAATAATAAATGAAACGGTCATTGCTGTTCAAATTTGCATTTGGATTTGTGAAGTGCATTATCAGTTTTCTCAGATGTTCCCAAGGATCACTTGTTGTTCTATGTTTGTAACGTTTATTTTTTGATCTGTCAAAGTGAATCTGCGAGGACATGGAGTGATGCATCGGGATGACTGCCGGTTTAATGCTTATTCATGCTTGCCGGACACTCTGACGAACATTTGCTACTCCTTCGATCCTATTTCCTTTGAGATAGTGAGAAGCGTAAACAGAGCGCCGCGGGGTAGCATGCAACGCTATATGTCGTACATATTCATATTATTATCGCTTTACTAGTCTATAACGCTTGTATATTGTAGTACACGCGCTGTATTCGGTGCTGTCTGGGTTTCGATGCCTTGTTCCAGGCGATGTATCTCCTCATCTTATCTGTTGTCGGAGTACCATTTGCTCTGATGATATGCGCTATATCTTGCTGTCTGTGCAGTATTTGTAGGTGCAAGGGGTCGCTTTTATCACTACCCTGCCTTGCGATTCTTTGGCTGGACCCATATGCGTTTGATATGAATAGTGCCTGGGTAACAGTACTAGGGGCTGCTTTTATACAAATCATAAGCAAGTGACGGAAAAAAAGGAGTCGATGGTAAAGCGGATAATATTGATCTTGTAGAAGACTATCGTTGTCTAGGGAAGGGTGACTCCGTTATTCGTGAGTCCAGCGTCAACATCAGCGTCGTTTACGGTACATGTCCCTGCAGGGTACACGTCGTCTTTTTGTTTTTTAATCTATTTCATCTTATTCATCCCATATTTCACCTATTCAGTGGAGATGATAATGGTTTGTTGTGTTATGGTTGCTCCATCTGTTGTCCTCCACAGAAGCATCGTTGACGGGGTAAAAATATAAAAAGGCTGAGATTTCGGTTGGAGTCTGCGATATCAGTAATCTATCCAATTCAATTAAGAGGGTTTAGTGCTGATTTAAGGTTTTAGGCTGCCCTCATTTTCTTGGTCTCCGCCCGCCCAGCCCGTTTAGGGTTCTCGCCGTATCATTGGCTTTGACGGAGACAGCAACTTATCTCTAGCCAAGCAGAAACAACAGTTTTTTATCTTCTTTTGCCAGCACACGGAGTATTCTATCATCATTCAGTTCCGCAGGACTGGACTCAACCATCGTTCAACCCCATCTGCCCTATAAATAGCGACTGCCCATTCACCCGCACCTTCTCTTTCTTCTTTCCTCTTCTTCTAAAAAATCTTTTTCTTTTTTTCATACCCACACATTCTCTCCCCACTGTTACACGCACTATCTCTTTTCCTCGTCCCGTGCGTTTGTGCCAAAACAACAACGAACACTGCTTCTCTCTCTCTTGCACTTTCACTCCTCATTCCAACTCCTTTCTCCAAGGAAGAGCGACACGCCGCACAGCAACCCATACAAAACATGACTGCCACATCCTCACCCGCGCCTTCAGCAGCCCCGACCAAGAACGTCTTTCGTCTCCACGGCGTCAACGTCCTCAACAGGAAGAACGTCGATTCCATCTCCCGTCTCACCGCCCTCGAGAAGCGTCGCGCCACACACATCCTCGATGAGCGTCAACGACGAGACACCATGAATCAGCTCCTCGGCGAGCTTGCCAACCTCGTCCGCGAATCTGCAGCAGAGGCTCAGCAGCAACAGGAACAGGAACTCCAGCAACAATATCACCAACAGAAACAGACCAACCCCGACGGCACCGAAAAGAGACCTCCAGTCAAGTCAAACTCCATCACAACCCTCAGAAATGCCATTGCCGAAATCCGTCGTCTCCGTGCCTCCGCCGGACTCGAGACCCTCACTCCTCCCTGCGTTGCCTCGTCGACCGTTGCTTCTCCAAGTGCCTCGCGCTCTTCATCTCCTACTGCCTCTCAGAGCAAGAGCCAACAGCAACAACAACGACAACAACAGACCCAGCCATTACCTGTATTTGCTCCATTGGCATCTCAATACAGCAACTCTGGTTCCCGCCTTTCGACCCCAGTGTCCTCGCCCAAGGCCTATACCTGTCAGGCATCACATCACCAGCTCCAGTCGCCTCCTCTGTCGCCCTCGAGCCCTGCGCCTCACCAGTACTCCTCGGTCTCGCCTCCCACGATGTCTGTCCATCAGTCGAACCACGGCCCCGCTCCTCCCTCTCTCTTTGCTCCAAACTCCCCTGTCTCTTTCTCATCATACCAGCCCTCATCACAACAGCATCACCAGACCCACTACTACCAGCAGCACCACCCCCAGCAATCGTACCATAGCCACCAGTCCCAGTACCGCTCACCGTGCTACGAGTCCGTACAGTCCCACAGTCGTCCCTCCTCACCGACAATGCACTCGACCAGTCCTTCGTCCGCACCGTCAATGGTCCTGCCTCAGTCATACGTTCAACACCCCTCGACGTACCAATCGTCGACCTCTTACAGTACTTATTAAAAAAATAAGACTTAATACCAACTTGTTCATTCTGCACAGGAAAAAAAAGAAAAAAAAAAAAGCTCCTCAGCCAGATGCACAAACACCTTGTAATAAAATTTGTATAACATTTTTCGCATAAAAAAAGATCCCATGTGTTAATCTCATCATTTGCAGTATACATATCGTGCTGTCCATGCATTCGTTTTCGACCTATGCTTTGAAAGCCCGTTTGATTGTGTTCTTCTCGTACTACATAGTGCAGCTAAGTTGTCGTGTGTTTGGACTGGAATAAAAGTGCGATAACGTCAACTGTGTTTATCTTGCTGCGACACAACAGGGGAACCCTGATGGACTAATCATCGTACTTGGCACGCTTGCGCGATCTCACCAACACCTCCTCTTCCTCTTCCTTATCAGCTTCGTTCTCAGCGTGCAGAGCCTGCAAGGGTATCGGAGAGTAAAAAGAGATGCGTAAAATTATCAGATGACCGTTATATGCAAAAGGTACAATCTAAGGACAGTGAGACCGTCACCCATACAAGAACAAGCAGAAGTAGATCAGAGCTACCGAGATCGCATCGACTTACCATGGCATGACCTTCATCATGATCGTACATCATATCCGTGTCTCCATCCTGCGCCCCTTCCTCCTGCAATTGCTGCAACTGTTGCTGCTCCAGTTGCCTTTGCACCATCATTTGCTGCCGCTCTTCATCATACCGATCCTCCAGTCCAAGCTCACCGAGTCGCTGGATTTGGATTCTAAAGTCGCGTGCTGTACTCCGTCTCATGAACTGTGTTAGGTTGACCTTGGCCTTCTTGCTCAGTTGGATGACATAACGTTCGTACTGCTCCACTGCAAAGATTAGCATAGGGATCAGCTTAGACTCGCGCAGAATCTTGGCCTTTTGTCGCGACTTGACTACTCCGCCGACATGACTTCCTATGGCATCTCTTCGACTTGCCGCGAACTTTGGTGCCCTCCCATCCATGGCCTGATCCTTATCCTTGTCGGCTTTCTTTGTACCCCTGTGACCACCACCACGCTCCTGCGTCCTTGCCTTTTGTTCCACGTCGAGCATCTGGAAGTAGCTCAGGAACGAGTACAAATGTCTGGACAATTCCATACCTGCAACCTGAGTGACACGGAGAAAACCATGCGGTAGCTGGATGACGTTGTTTCCCGCAGTAGCTTTCCGTAGAGCTGACGACGATTTTGAGGCCGTGGATGATGAGGGTAGCGAAGACGGCGCGGAAAAAATGTTGAGAGGCATGGAATTGAGCGGCGTCAGGTATGACTTTGTCAAGGCGGTCAGTACTTTGTAGCATCGTTGGAGTACTCGAATCAAATGTTCTGAGGACGATTGATTGATACACGCCTGTGCAATGCGGGCCAGGACCCATAGGCAAATCTCGACTCTCCAACAAATCTCTGTCTCGAATTCTTGAAGTGATCTCTTGGCAAGGATCTGCGCAGCATTATTGGTGTTACGCTCTGCATCTGGCTGATATGGAGTCTTTGTGTCCGTGGGCGATAACAGTGATATCAATGGTGAGGAGGATCGAGGGTGATTTGCTGCCTGCGGCCGAGGCGCGTGCTGCTGTAGGCGATCGCCGTTTGTTGATTCCTTTGTGTTCCAACCGTCTGAGCCTGCCGTGAGAAAACAGGTTTGATAAGGATAGGGTGTGTACAGAGAAATAGGAAGGTGCATGTTAACGTTCGTGCTCTTTAGCACGCAGAGAATATTCAATCCCCCATAATCAGTAATCATTAATCGCTTCAATGTTATAACTGCAATTCGTCGAGAGACTACTCCGTGGACATGAAGCGCGAGGTGTGTAACAACCTTTCTTTCTCCGTGCTAGTGCGTGTCACTTCAGAACGCCCAATTGTTCGCCCAAGGGTCTCTTTCGCTCTCGATAGCGCAATATTGCCCTTTAACCGCACATCTGCATTGTATCGCTTATATAGCATCCATGGATGTCAGCGTTATCAATAGGATAAAATAAAGATCGGAACAAATTCAAACGACAAAGTTCTCGTCCGCTAGCCAACATCAACACCACGGGTGCAAAACGAGACTCGACATGCATGTAAATAAAGACGTATCTCCTTTTTATCGTCTTTTTTTCAAGATCTTATCGGTGCTTGATCGAACAAATTCCCCACGGCCATAAATAATAATCTCCGCAAGCAAGATTTGGCCGTATTTTCCATTTGAACTCTTTTGACATATCCTCTGCCTATCATTCCCCTTATCAGTACCGCAGTGCTCATCATACCTATGAACAAAACCTTCTTGTATACATCCTTTTTTTTTTTGGTCCGCTCACACCTTTAGCTTTTTTTGGCCTCTTCTCAACTCCATCCTCTTGCTCAAACGCCTGTTCATAATTTTTCCTTAGAGTGCATTTTGATAACGCATACCTGAATGTGTCAACCCGCAATATCGGAGTTTGGCTAAAGCCCACTCGAGCCCTTCAAGCGACCGGTCGACTTGCTGTAACAAAACCTCGGTGATAGCCCCTGATGTCCGCAAGGTGACAACGGCAAGGAGAGATTCAACTCCAATCTCTTGCTTTAGCCGTATCCATCGCATAGTGTCCTCGTCGACTTCTTCGCCTGGCGCGACTCCGTTGGGCAAATCGCGGAGGCTGGACACCTGAGGGCCGCTGTAATTCATGCCGTACGTCAACAGGACGTCGGCCGCGAGTCTAAGGCGGATTGCTGCTTCAGGGCAGTGAGAAATGGCCGAGGATGCGCTTACACTGCCAAAGCCAAGCGAACCCGACACCATGGGACGATTTACCGCAGGCAATTCCGCCCCGTTTTGACCGTTAACAGTTGCCAGGAGCTCTGCGTTCATCTGCGGGTTAGCGCATTCTTGTTCGAGCTGCAACATCATTGACAGAAGCGTCTTTGTAAGCCCCGTATCGTCCACAGCTTGGTCTCGACAGAATTTCACCAGCCAATGTATCAACTGGTCAAGATGACTCATCCCAGGTGCCACAAATTCCGCACTCACAGCCGAACTCGCTCTCGACAAGGCTGAGCTGTCTGCGCTCGCTTCTGCGCCATCTGCACCATCTGGGACACCGCTCGGTCTCGAAAGATATCTTGAAAGGATTCGGATCATACCCAACAACCCACCTGCCTCTTTCAGTAATGGTATGGTCTCATTGACAAATGATACCACAAGTTCCTGGAGGTATCGAACATATGCGGCTGCAAGACTGTCAAAATCGTATCGAATGGTTTGAGAGGTCGTCCAAGCAACAACCTCGGAAGCTTGTTGGTCATGCCGCTGGGCACCGTTGGCCTGAGGCAGCGTCGCAGCCAGGAAATTTGAGACGACTTTACGGCTGCAAAGGCTCTCGGGCGACCCAGGACTCATAGACGAGGATGGCTCAACACCGTAGAAGCGTTGAAGAGTTAACAAGCCAGCTGTAAGTGCCTCGATTCCGACCATCAATAAGGATTTGTTCTTGTCCTTGCCTTTGGCTCCGGCGGCCATGGCCTTGGGCCCATCAGGTCTCTCGCTAACAAGGAACTCGCGAACGAGCACGCTAGAGAGCCGTCGACAGTAGTCGTATTCACTGTCCTTCAATTTTTCTGACGATGTGTGAAGCTATTGTAAGAAGCGCATACGCATTAGACATTGCTTTTTCATACGCCATGCGATTGCAATAATAGAAAGACAATGGTTGCAACCCCAAGTAAACGTGCCTTAGTGAGTAGCGTATGGACCGTCGTGCTGATATAATATACAAAGTCGTCGTTGGATCTCAGCTTCAGCACTTCTTCATCTGGACTCTCCCCTTCGATCCTCCCCGCATACATGAATTCCATGAGCCTTGTCACGCATTCAAGCCCCAAAACCGAACTCTCCCCTAGGGGGCCAAGTTTTTTGTCTATAAATCATGGAGTACGTCAAAAAAGAATAAGCGTAACAGTTCGGATGAAACATATCAACTGCTTTTCCTTAGAGACTTACTTCGTGGCATAACAACTTTCTCCTTTACAATATCATGCAGCTTATGCATCTTGCTGAAGAGCTCGAGGATCACTTCGGATGATCCTATAGACATTTTTGCAGTCTGTAGGCTATAATCTGACAATCGGTACCGATCAGAGGCCACGCTCTTTCCAGTAGAGGATTCGCTGTACGACTGCTGGTTGAGAACTACGTACTCGACGGCAGATTCATAACAGCCTGTGAGCAACGTAGCATACATATTGTTGCGGGCCCCAATGTTGGTGGCCATGTTGAAGTCCGATGTCCTGTCCAGCTCGAAATCTTCCAGCCCAGCTCGTTGAAGACCTAGCACGATCCTGCCCAAGTTCCGATGGCACTCAGTTATCTGATGCTCATCGGGGTAAATCTCATCTATTTTGTGTAGCGATACAAGACTTGTTATTTCTATCATCGTGGCAGTTGACTGGGGCTTGGGCGCAGCAATCAGCAATCAAGAGGACACAAACGTACCAGGCGAGAATGACGTTCTTCTCTTTAATTTTTGCAGACCGACCAGCGAGCGCACGACACCGCTCATCAAATAATGGAGTGGCTCGACGAATGTCGGCTCTCCACCGTTCGTGGAGTTGCTGACGCATTCTTCCAGCTTCAGTGGTGACAGCCGTGTCCCTGTTGGATCGTAAAAGTGAACAAACTGGCAATGAAAGGAAGAAAACCTAAATGTTATTACGAAGGATAATACAGATGTTACATCGCCAGGCACGAGAACTTACGTGAGCTTGTAGGATCTCAAAAATGACGGGATTCAAGCTTGGGGCAATCTCTGCGAGCTCTATCAGGCCGATGTACAAAGAGTGGCGGACCTCGCCTTGTTGCCCCAGGCACCGACGTAACATTCCTGCGTGTACATAAAGAGGGAATACTATTGTCAGTACGTTTATGAATATTTTGTGTATACCAAAGTGAAGACTCGAGCCTTATTCAGATACCCAGGATTTCCATTGAGTAACGAGGTAGTTCGTTTTCAGAACTCTGGTGCGCTCCAAGTCTGCTGGACCCGCCTTGCAAACTTGGCTGGGATTTTGAGGATGGCTCCAATAGCAGAAGGAACCCTGACAACGCGACCTGGCGACTCTCCAAAGTTCTACGACATCATGGATTAGATATCAATCAGTTGCTACAAATTGGAAAAGTCTCGCATACATATTGTAGAAAGACATACTTTGAGAACAATGCCTTTCGCAGAATCAAAATCAGACTGTCGCGAAAGGGTCGGTTCAGCTTGGCCACATCCCTCACAGCGGCCATGAGGCGCACCGCTGTGGATAAGGATAGGAATGAGAGGTATTCAAGTGACTCCTTGATCCTTGGTAGATGCTCCTCCAGCGCCTCTGCACTATCCTTGACAATGCTTTCCAGCAGCTCAAGGAAAAATACAGTACTGGTAGACTTTGTAACGATCCTAGACATGATATGATCAAGGATTTCTGTTCTTGCGGAGGGCTGAGTCTACAAGGATGTAAGAATTATTCAGAATTGATTAGTATCAGATATGGCTCAAGGCATAGTCATGAAACCCAAAAATCAAATACCTTAAATGTCTCAGCAAGGATTGTAGCCCCAAGCTCGCAGCCAAATTCGCCCGGTGTCTTGGGAGTGTGCTTTCTCGTCGTGTCCTTATCTATCATTTCAAACGATTATTAGTAAATATACTCCGGATATGAAAATAGTGATGGCTGAGTACGAACCAAGCGTTACCTGAAGCCTTCCATATTGAGCTCGGTGCCATCGAATCCATGATATACACCCCGCACTGCACAATACTTGGCGTAAGCTGCTCCAAACCAAAGGGAATTTTCCTAATAACATTGCGGAACATCTCCAGGATAGGAGGTGGCGACATTCCTTGGAAATCTGGGTGAAATGTAGATATGATTGACTACGAATATTAGTATTGCTGTCTGTGAGAATGAGTGAATATGCCGAAATACGAAAACAGATGCCAGTCCGTACCAGAAACCCATGGTTCACTACGCATCCTTTCCATGTCCCTGTATGTGGACAAAATTGATGATTTGATATAGTCCATTACGTTGTTCTGGAAGCGGTGTATCTTTGCCATGGTCATAAGGCACGCCAGCGCGAAAGATGAAAGGTAGGCTGTCTTTCCGCCTTTCATATGCTTAAGGAACTCCGTGCCCAGCTCCTGATCCTGCTTGATAGCAAAGCTGAAATGAAGAATCACTGTGCTCTCGATGGCGCTTAGTTCCGAAAAGGCCAGGCGTGCAGCTCCTTTTGAGTTGTTGGATCGAAGACTTTAAATTTAACAGACAATAGTGGTTAGATCCGACTCCTTTACACCACTAAAAACTTTTCAGTAGCATTTGCCCCACTTTACCTTTCAACCATTGCCCCGCCCGCATTCAGTCGATCAAAGAATTCCAGTGTGCCTCTAATAACCAGTCGTTGGTGACCCTATAATCATGCAATATGTGATTAACAGCTGCCAGTGACGATTCACTTTCGATTCCACGCTCTACTAGAGCCTTGGAGTGATTCAGCCATACCTTGGACGACAAGAGTAGTAGATTGTAAATCAAGACTGGGAGATCAGTGGCATCGACGTGCTTGAATTGTTTCATAATCTTGACAATCACCATCTCAAGTTGTTTGCTTTCCATCTCAATATCCGCCATGGCTATCGCGAGTGGCAACACGCTTTTCTGGTTCCAGGGTGCGGTACAGATTCTATCCAGAGTAATGTCTCGAAACTCAGCTCCTGAGATCTCCTCCGAAGTATCTGATAAAAGGACTGAGTCAACACTGGCGGAAATCACAAGGAGTCTCGACAAGAGAGCAAACATCTGGGCATGGGGGTGTTTTTGATGCCGCACGACCTCCGTCATGGTGTATATGGATTGGACGAGCGCGCTCTGGTCAAAAGATTGTCCAACGTCGATAATCATGTTGGTGAGCTTTCCAGCGAGTTCGTCCACTTGAGCATAATTTGGTCCGCTTCCTCTTGATTGTGCCGTCGTATTCTCTCCGATCTTGACCAGCCTTCGAGTACGTGAAGAACATGAGTTAATCACACTATCCATAAACATCCAATACATTGGACTCGGCGAATATAATTTAGACCCACCATGAAATCGCCCCTTTCAACACCTGAGACCTCCTCTTCGATCCCTCCTCATCCTCGGGTGATGCTGTAGTGAAAATGACAGCAAATCGAATTGAGTACACCTCTTGCAATGTTTTTCCAAGATGGCCTTTGAAAGAATGGGTTGGTACCTCGCAATATTGCTCGGACAAGAAGAAGCCGGTCAGAATCTTGTTGATATCCGCCGAAAGACCATTCTTGAGTCAGGCTTTCCACAATCAGATCTGATATCTACGGCGGCAATCGAATCCGCTTTTTGTCAGTTTCTGCCTGGTCCTGACTGCGACTGCTAGTGTAGGCATATCCTTACTTGATCCTGAGATTCGAGATTCGAGTCGTTTTCTTCAAAGAATTGTCTTAAGGCAGCCCCTGTGGTGTCTTTGGAGTAAAGTTGCAGAATAGTGTCCATGTTGAATCCAATCCCATTGGTTGCTCTTGTGAGGACAAGACTGAATCTGATTGGCGTCTCGTTTGACAGGACCTTGTTTGCGTTTTTGGTGGCAAACGTGCGGTCATTGAAAGGTACATGAAACGCAGTCCACCAATAAATGGCTGTTTCTCGGTCGGTCAAATCCGGGGTACCAGATGCTGCAAACTATCGTGTGCCAGAAAATCCGCGAGCTGCTATCGCCGCTACCGCTGATATGTCTGTCAATGTTTGTCTAGCAAAGATAAATGGTGCTACATCACCTTGCATGTCCACGAAATGCAGATAGGAACCTCACAGTTCGTTTTTATTTTAGAGAAGGGTGCCCACGGAGAGACTTTTCCTGACAGAGCCATAGGAATTGAAGGCCGAGAGTTGGAGACAGACCCAAAATTTCGTCAGGTGGGGAAAATCCTGGTCGCGTCCTGCGCCGGACCAGTGTTGAGGCAGAGCGATCGGAAATACCCATTGAGGTCGGTGAAGGAGAGCGATACGATAAACCATCCTTCTCTCCCCTCTTTATCTCTGCCTCTTTCTTTTTCTCTCTTTTTCTTTTCCCGTTTCTCTTTCTCTCTCATCCCTCAGCCCCAACTCCCCACTCTTCTCATTCCTTATTCCTTCAACTGCCAGCTTTACGATTGATCGCCCTCGCCAGACCTGATCAACTTTCTTACCCTTTCCCCCACATTTTTTTTACCAAGACAACGATAACAACATCAACGATGGCTGGCGCTTCAAAACTCTCCCCTTTCGGCCACGCCATAGCAGGAACCGGTGGTGCTATGTTCGCACTGACATGCACCTACCCCCTCGATATGTATGTCGCAAGTCATCTTTGTAGTATCGGCTGACTGTGTAACAGAATGGATCACTCTATTCTCCTTCATTTCTGTCGCTTTATGGTTTATATATTCTGTCTAATCAAGTTGTCCCGAAGGCGCTACTCTTTGTGTGCTCGACTGTTACTCATGCTATCTTTTACTTGTATTAAACTAGCATCAAAACTCGTATGCAGGTTCGCTCCAAATCCGATGCCGACTCGTCCGATCCGAACGTCTATCTCTCCACCACAGATGCCGTTCAAAAGATCATCAAGAGTGAGGGCATTAGCGGTCTCTATGCTGGCATTCTCTCTGGATTGCTCGGCACAGCGTCACAAAACTTTGCTTACTTCTACTGGTACACGTTCCTTCGATCGGGCTACATCAGCAAACAGCCCGCAGGAGCCGCCATCTCGACCATCATGGAGCTGTTGATCGGTGCTGGAGCCGGCGCATTGGCACAGATCTTTACCATTCCTGTGGCTGTGGTCACGACTCGTCAGCAGACTATGCCTTTGGGCGAGCGATTGGATCTCAAGTCGACTGCTATGGAGATTGTTCAGGAGGAGGGCTGGACAGGTCTTTGGAAGGGATTGAAGCCCTCGCTGGTATTGGTCATCAACCCTGCCATCACTTACGGCATGTACTCTCGTATTCAGGAGTTAGTGCTGAAGGCATTCAGACGCAAGGATATGACCCCCGGTCTAGTCTTCTTGGTTGGCGCTCTTGCGAAGACTCTGGCGACTGTTGTCACTTATCCATACATCATGGCTAAGGTCCGTCTCCAGTGGAAGCCCTCCAAGAAGGACGCCGAGACCCACAAGCCGTATACTGGAGCCATTGATGTCCTCAGGCGTGTCTTTGAGAAGGAAGGCATCAAGGGATGGTACACCGTAAGTCATACTGTGCATATCCCCGTAGAGATGTTATTAGCACATGTTTGTGGCAAGATTCGGTATCTAACATTCCATTTATCGTCATTATGCAGGGCATGCAAGCACAAATCACCAAGGCTGTCATCTCCCAAGCACTACTGTTCATGGTCAAAGATCAGTTGGAAAAGTACACCATCCTCCTGTTCGCTCTGCTCGCCAGACAGAAGCATAGCAAGGTCATGTAAACATAGAAAGAGGGATAAAGAAACAGCTACTGCCTCTCGACATCCATTGCAAGCTGATTTGAAGTAAAGACAAGTTTATGAAACAGATTCAAATGGTCTTTTCAGCAAAAAAAAGAAAAAGAAAAAGAAAAAGAAGGTGTTCATGAATGAACCCTTCGCTGCTTTATCTACAAAGACATACTGCTACATAACATTTCGCGCTGGAAGGGAGGAAAATATGTGCCTTATTTATACGTATTTCTCTATTACGTGAAGATATCGTAAAAGGGGTTAATTCAGGCACGAAGTTCATGGCGCGAACGCGTTGTCAGCAGATCGACGAGCCCAGCAACACACTCGCTGATAATGCCCCTATTTTTATTACAACTGCCTACTGCAGGTGGCCAGTGTTATTGTTGTTTTATTGTAGCACGTTGGTCATGGATGCCTGTCAACTCCTCGACCAGGAACGCAGCATGCCAAGAAAAAAAAGATCATATTACCACTTTCTTCCCCCTTTTCATAACGCCCTATGGGTGTGAACAAAGGGCAAATCGCCACCAGTCGACCATGGCATCCACCCAGCAGGGGTGAAGTTCTCCTGTTAAACCATTCTTATGCCCTTTTCTTTCTTTTCTATTTCTTTCTGACTACCTCAACTGCTCCTTCCTGCCCTTTGGCCCACCATATTGCATACACGTTTTTTTTTATCTGCCTGCATGCCTTTAATTCTTGATGATACATATATCTCTTAATAGTAATACTCAACAACTGCAATCACAACTACAACCACAGCTGCAACAACCGGCAGACAGGGTGGAACAAAGTCGAAGCATATCTTGCCTACCTCGCCCATTCTGTGGATCCCTCATTCCTTTTGCTACCGTTCATTCATTCGCGTAGTGTGAGTAAGTTCGAACCCTGACGCGGCCCTAATTCACCAATAAGATTCAACAGCCACTTTCTACGCAGCCTGCTCTTTCTATGCGCCTAATACTCAGCAATGCTTTTCTGCAGACACTAGAGTGATAATCGCAATCTGAACATTCAAATCTAAGAAAGCACAGCTCGGAGTGTCCAGAGGCCACATCATGACACGAAAGACAGCATCAAAATCCGCATACGACCCCCCTCCACACATTTCCCTGCCTATGCCAATGCCAATACCGTCGCCCCGCCCCTCAACACCAGAGCGATCCAGTGGCAACCATGGTAGAGCATCTCGTCTGCTATCTCCAATCTCACAATCGAGGACAGTGGGACAGTATCCATCGGAGACCGTCATGAGTAGGAACACGAGGAAGTCCAAGACAGGCATTGACACTACCAGAGAACGCCAGAGACTGACAGTATCGTCGGCACTTTCGCCACCACTATCGCCTACATTGGAAGCAACTGCTACACCGTATGCTCCTGGAGAATTATATCCGCCCTTAATGAACAGTACCATTGGGCCAAATCGATCTTCACAGCAGTATTATCCATTATCTCAATGGTTACAGGCACCCTGGCTTCGAAACATTACTTCTCAGCTACCGGACATTTCCTTTCCGTCCATGTCGATGCCTATGCCTATCCATTATGTGTTCAAACCCAAGAAAGTCCAGCTGACGGATGGAAATTTGGTGCTGGATACGCCCGTTCCAACCAGCTATCTTTCTGCAGTTGATTATCAAACGGATCATGAATTTGAGACCATGCGCTACATGGCCGTGACATGCGATGCGGACATGGTGCCAGAGGGCCGGTACAAACTCAGGGCACAGAGCTTGAAGCGATCGATAGAACTTGCTATCTGTCTGACTGTCAATGAGGTATGAATGCCATGCAGGAAGAAAACGATCAAAACGACTGGTATGTGGATTTTGACATGTATTTATCGACGCTCATGCTTCTAGGAATCTCCGCAGGCGTTTTGTTTGACACTGCACTCGTTGATCAAGAACATCAAGCAGATGTGTTTGTCGACCTCAAAATCGAGGGCGCACAAGAATCCTGTGTGGATGGAGGAGGATTCATGGCAAAAAGTCGTGATCTGCATCGTGGCAGACGGTCGAAGGCATCTGAATCCCATTATTCTCAAAGTCCTGGCGGCGATGGGATGCTGGCAGGAGGGAGTGGCGAAGAACCAGGTCAACGGGAAAGCTGTGCAGGCACATATCTTCGAGGTAATGGAGCACGTAGAGCTTCTTTTTTTTTTTTTTTTTTTTTTTTTTTCGAAGCCCTCGTGTTACATGTTTTCTAACACTAATAGCCATGGCCTCTCTATCTACAGTATTCGACACAGGTGTCAGTGGATAGCAAACTGCGACTCAAAGGACGGACCATAAAAAACACCAACAAGCACCACTACCCACCTATTCAGATCGTCTTCTGTCTCAAGGAACGACACACCAAAAAACTGAATTCTCACCGCTGGTTCTTCAACGCGCTCTGCCCACTGCTCAAACCAAGGATCACTCTGCTCACGACAGCCGGAACAAAGATTGGCGATGGCAGTCTTTTTCACCTCTGGAATGCCTTTGACAGGAATCCACACACGGCGGGAGCATGTGGAGAGATTCGTGTTGCCAAAGGATTGCTCTGGTGGAAGGTTCTGAATCCGCTCATCGCAGCTCAGGTTTTCGAGTACAAGGTCTCGAGCGTCCTGGAGAAGCCATTCGAGAGCATTTTCGGATATATCTCAGTCATGCCTGGTGCATTGGTCGCGTATCGATATGAGGCGCTCTTGCCAGAACCCATCTCTGGAAAGGGGCCGCTGACAGCCTACTTTGAACCGGATTACCTTGTGTTTAGCGATGATCATCGGGAAGTTGGCGAAGTGCTGCAGTATTCGTACTTTGCCGAAGACCAGATCCTACCCTTTTTGGTGACGACTCGAAGGAATGCCTCGTACACAATGCAATATGTTCGATCCGCCTGGGCCGAAACTGAACTGCCAGCGGGGATTGGGACATTTTTGGGCATGAAACGCAAGTGGCAAAACAGGCGGTTCTTTGGACTGATCTATGCAGTGTCGCATGTCGCAGCGATCTGGAGAAGTGGTCATAACTTTATGAGAAAGCTATGGTTGACCTTGGAGATCATCTACCTGGGATGCGACACCGCCTTCTGGTTTTTGGCGCTGGTAAGGCATCTACTATGTTCTCGGATAAGAGTGTGTTGTTTTGATGCCTCGGTTCATTAACTTATGTTTCTGTGCTGAACATGGGATGATGATTAGGGGAATTACTATCTGGTATTTTACTACATGGCTCAGACGCTGGCGCATACATCGCAAATAACCGCCGGCAGCACTGCGTTCATGTTAACGCGCTACGTTTACATATGCCTCATTGTCGTTGTGATGATGATCTCTATGGGCAATCGGCCCCGAGGGTAAGATTGTCGGAAGGGCACGTACAGCCTTACAGAATGATGGATGATAAATCGCTGACAACCGCTTTTTTTTTTTTTTTTTTTTTTTTTATGCTG